>NC_056434.1:64476159-64601159 GCF_018296145.1 Oncorhynchus tshawytscha
ACTCAAATCCTGCAGTGCCAGACGTGTCCCCCTGCTTAAGCCAGTACATGTCCAGGCCCGTCTGAAGTTTGCTAGAGAGCATTTGGATGATCCAGAAGAAGATTGGGAGAATGTCATATGGTCAGATGAAACCAAAATATAACTTTTTGGTAAAAACTCAACTCGTCGTGTTTGGAGGACAAAGAATGCTGAGTTGCATCCAAAGAACACCATACCTACTGTGAAGCATGGGGGTGGAAACATCATGCTTTGGGGCTGTTTTTCTGCAAAGGGACCAGGACGACTGATCCGTGTAAAGGAAAGAATGAATGGAGCCATGTATCGTGAGATTTTGAGTGAAAACCTCCTTCCATCAGCAAGGGCATTGAAGATGAAACATGGCTGGGTCTTTCAGCATGACAATGATACCAAACACACCGCACGGGCAACGAAGGAGTGGCTTCGTAAGAAGCATTTCAAGGTCCTGGAGTGGCCTAGCCAGTCCCCAGATCTCAACCCCATAGAAAATCTTTTGAGGGAGTTGAAAGTCTGTGTTGCCCAGCAACAGCCCCAAAATCTCACTGCTCTAGAGGAGATCTGCATGGAGCAATGAGCCAAAATGCCAGCAACAGTGTGTGAGACTTACAGAAAACGTTTGACCTCTGTCATTGCCAACAAATGGTATATAACAAAGTATTGAGATAACCTTTTGTTATTGACCAAATACTTATCTTCCACCAAAATTTGCAAATAAATTCATTAAAAATCCTACAATGTGATTTTCTGGATTTTTTTCCCTCATTTTGTCTGTCATAGTTGAAGTGTACCTATGATGAAAATTACAGGCCTCTCTCATCTTTTTAAGTGGGAGAACTTGCACAATTGGTGGCTGACTAAATACTTTTTTGCCCCACTGTAAATGTTTCCCCTTAAACCACTCAAGTGTTGTTTTAGCAGTATGCTTAGGGTCATTGTCCAGCTGGAAGGTGAACCTCCGTCCCAGTCTCAAATCTCTGGAAGACTGAAACAGGTTTCCCTCAAGAATTTCCCTGGATTTAGCGCCTTTCATCATTCCTTGAATTCTGACCAGTTTCCCAGTCCCTGCCAATGAAATACATCCCCACAGCTGATTCTGCCACCACCATGCTTCACTGTGGAGATGGTATTCTCGGGATGATGAGAGGAGTTGGGTTTGCACCAGACATTGTGTTTTCCTTGATGGCCAAAAAGCTCAATTTTAATCTCATCTGATCAGAGTACCTTCTTCTATATTTTTGGGGAGTCTCCCACATGCCTTTTGGCGAACACCAAACGTGTTTGCTTATTTTTCTTTAAGCATGGCTTTTATTCTGGCCACTTCCGTAAAGCCCAGCTCTGTGGAGTGTACGGCTTAAAGAGGTCCTATGGATAGATACTCCAATCTCCGCTCTGGAGCTTTGCAGTTCCTTCAGAGTTATCTTTTTGATATCTTTGTTGCCTCTCTTGTTGCCTCTCTGGGCCCTCCTTGTATGGTCTGTGTGTTTTGGTGGGCGGCCCTCTCTTGGCAGGTTTGTTCTGGTGCCATATTCTTTCCATTTTTTAAATAATGGATTTAATGGTGCTCTGTGGGATGTTCAAAGTTTCTGATCGTTTTTTTAACCCAACTCTGATCTGTACTTCTCCACAACTTTGTCCCTGACCTGTTTGGAGAGTTCCTTGGTCTTCATGGTGCCACTTGCTTGGTGGTGTTGCAGACTCTGGGGCCTTTCAGAACAGGTGTAAAAATACTGAGATCATGTGACAGATCATGTGACACTTAGATTGCACACAGGTGGACTTTAGAAGTCACATAATTAGTTAAATTAAGGTAATTGGTTGCACCAGATCTTATTTAGGGGCTTGATAGCAAAGGGGGTGAATACATGTGCACATACCACTTTTTTTTTTAAACAAGTTATTTTTTTCATTTCACTTCACCGATTTGGACTATTTTGTGTATGTCTATTACATGAAATCCAAAGAAAAATCCATTTAAATTACAGGTTGTAATGCAACAAAATAGGAAAAACACCAAGGGGAATGAATACTTTTGCAAGGCACTGTATATCAGCATTTGACAACTGCATATTTTGATGGACTAGACTGTAACTGGCTTTTGACTAGCTGACTGCAATCCCTCATTACAGCCCTACCTCTACTCTGGTCATTTGTGGCAGTCTGTCCTCACGCGCTCTACACCTAATAGGCATACTCAGGGCTCAGTCTCAACCAAGTCTAACTTGCCTTTAATCCATGCTATAATTAAGGTGGAAAAGAAGCCTCTAAAATCCCTTATCAGTATGCCTCTACCATATTCTTGCCTGGAGTATTCTGTACACACAGAGCTGCAATATATTTGTCTATAATGTCCAGGCCCAGGAATGGTCTCAGAATCAAATGAAAGTTAAAAATGTACATGCTACTTTGATTTGACATTTGCTGTTATATGTTGTCAAATGAGTTTACTTGAGAACATTGTAAATGATCATGTGATTATGTCAGTCTGAGGGTTGTTTCTCACTATGTGGCTTAGTTAATAAGGTAAAGTATGGCAGCAAAAATGTAATACCGTAAATTATAACCTCACTTAAAAACGCAGAATATCTTCTGCAGGTTCTGGCATAAAGAAATTCAGGTGGTCAGGTTGGTAAATTACAACAGGATTACGATGTCAACATGACCAGGATTACGATGTGAAAATGTTAGAATACCAAGAATCAATTTATTGCATCAAAATGTAAGAGCGTCCATAAGTCATATCCCACTGGGCACAGACGTCAATTCAACGTCTAGTTTTGATTTACATTTGGTTGAGTTGTCAACCATTGTCAAATCAATGTGAAATCAGCAAAGAAAATGGCACCATGTCTTTAGATTTAGGTTCAAAGTTGGGTGAAAAAAAGACAAAATGCCCTTTTGTTAATTACTTTTTGCAACTCCAATCAGTTTTCCACGTTGATTCAACTGCATCACATGATTTGTTTTTGGTTGAAATTACATGGAAACAAGGTTGATTCAACCAGAAAAAAAAGGGTTAATAAAGGCTTTCCCTGTGGACCAGTGTTTCCCAACTCCAGTCCTCGAGTACCCGCAACAGCACACATTTTTGTTAAAGCCCCAGACAAGCACACCTGATTCAACTTGTCAACTAATCACAAGCCCTCGATGAGTTGAATCAGGTGAGTTTGTCTGGGGCTACAACAAAAATGTGTGCTGTTGGGGGTATCTAAGGACAGGAGTTGGGAAACACTGCTGTAGGCTAACCCTTTTTTTGTTTCTAAACACTTTCACCCAACGAATAGGCCCTAACCCTCAAGAAACCATTTAAGAACCCTTCAGTGAAAAGGTTCTACCAGAAACCAAAATTGATTCTACGTAGCAACTTTTTTTTGTAAGAGTGTAATGTCTGCAGTCCATTACTTGTAGATATACAGTAGTGTGTAGACCTAAAGTGGAATTTCCAGCTCTCATGCTCGCGGTAACTCTGCCTGGTTCTCCCTCCCACAGGATCATCGAGGCTGTGTGTATCGGCTGGTTCACCGCTGAGTGCATTGTGCGCTTCATCGTGTCGCGGGACAAGTGTGAGTTTGTCAAACGGCCCCTCAACATCATCGACCTACTGGCCATTACACCCTACTACATCTCTATCTCCATGACGATGCTGACAGGAGAGAACTCCCAGCTTCAGCGGGCGGGCGTCACCCTGCGTGTTCTGCGCATGATGCGCATCTTCTGGGTGATCAAGCTGGCCCGACACTTCCTGGGCCTGCAGACTCTGGGGCTAACGCTGAGTCGCTGCTACCGGGAAATGGTGATGCTGCTGCTGTTTATCTGCGTGCCTATGGCCATCTTCAGTGCTCTAGCCCAGCTGCTGGAGCATGGCCTGGACCTGGAGTCGCCGAATGAGGACTACGCCAGCATTCCAGCCGCCTGTTGGTGGGTTATTATCTCCATGACCACTGTGGGCTATGGAGACATGTACCCCATCACTGTGCCTGGGCGAGTGCTGGGTGGCCTGTGCGTGGTGAGCGGCATCGTGCTCCTGGCACTGCCCATCACCTTCATCTACCACAGCTTCGTGCAGTGCTACCATGAGCTCAAGTTCCGCTCGGCCCGCTGCACGCGGAGCCTGTCCGCAGAGTTTCTCGACTGAGGGATCCCTGATGTCGCTACTCCCCCTGACAACTCTTCAGAGACCTCCATCCACCCTGGAAGTGTGCATCGATCGGAAACATGGCCTCTATCATTGGTCTTACACTTTATTTAACGTATTTTGTTGATTTATCCCTCGTCTTGGAACATCAGTATGAGGGGTTATGTGTTTTGAGGTTTGCATATAGCACAGCCTTCTTCAATAGTCAATTCCAAATAGGAAGTAACGGAACCCGATGGGGACAAGGACTGTTTCCACGGCTGCCATGGTGACAGTGGTGTTCGGGGCAGATGTCCCTGACAGGATGTCATCGTTAGAGGGCAGCTGGATTGTGTCAGACCAGACAGAGGCCTTCATATTACTGTGGATTATACAGAATTTAGCCAGTCTCACAGTACAACCTTCTTCTCACATGGCGACATGCCACAAAAGAGATTTGAGTTTTAATGCAATTTTCAATCCCACACTTCTGGCAATGTCACAGTGTGAGGATGGAAGGTAACATTTCTCTTCTCTCTCATCGATCATTTATTTCTAGTGTTCCTGTGGCCAGTCAGTGAACAACAATGCATAACCAAGAACCAAAGCGTATGAGTACAGTGAACACTGTTCCCTTTAATCTTTCACTTCAACGCTCACGCTTCCCCTTTTATTTTGCGTAGGCAAACCTGACAAATATAAAAACACAACACTTTGTGAATTTGAATGAGCCCATTTACAACTCAAACAAGGTCACATTCTAAACCTATTAACCATTCCACCTGAAAGCCAAACCAATGCAAAGTGGTTTTGAAAGGTATTTTTTTCCGCATAAACCAAGAGAGGGGGTGGGAGGGGTTGAACAAGAAAGAGTACAGTACCGTATGGGTCTGTCAGCTCAGCTGTGTAGGCAGGTCTTTAATGTGGAACACGGAGCCACAGAGCGAGAGTGTGTCATGGAGAAACTGGTGGTTCGGCTGACATCACACAGTGCAGTAAGGAGAGGGCATGTCTGCCTCAGCCTCGTGAGCGCTGCGGGTCTTCTGACTGGAGGAGTGGAACCATTTGTGGCTGGTGTCAAAACCTTGGTAGCCTCTTCCTGTCACAACAAAGGCACTCGGCACAACCACCACAGCCTTGGTAGGCACTCCTCTCAATGTTGTTGTCTGGCCCACCCGCTTCTCCTCGACACTCTGTCGACGCCATGTTTGGGTGGCTTGTGTGACGCATTCGGCCTCCTTTCCTGCCAGAGTGAATTTGGGTGTCTCTGAAAAGCTTTTATCATGCCTTCACTAATTTCTTTCATGGGGAAATGGGAATGGGGTCATCGTGTGTTCTCTTCATATCAGCCGGCTTCAGGCTACACTACCTGTTATCACTAACAAGCACCATCTCTGTTTTTCCCAGATTGTGCATAGATGTGTTTGCTCTAGGACTGGGTTTTTGTGTTCGCTAACAGAATCTGTAAATGTAATATTGTAAAGGGTTTGCTCTCTGAAAAAACCCCAATCTGTTCTTGATCATTTTATCTGAATTCTATTTTCAACCAAAGCAGTTTTATATCTTCCAGAAGCACTTTTTATAGTAGGAGCAAAAAATGAAAGTTCATCAAGGTAACGATTAATGTATATGAGTGTTATTGTCAGAGTGCTCTATTTGATGTGATAGATATTGACTGCCGGGACTCACAGTCTAATTGTACTCGTGACGCTGGTTCTTTTGACACAGATTTAGTTCCTTTGCTTTGTCCTCAGTGTTATAGTTTCCACTAGCTGCAGACAGCCCCATCTGCTCTCTCTGATCTACCCCCGCTTTCACTTGGCTGTTTTCCAAACCCAGTCGTCACAATGCTTTAACTGTGTGGAATGTTGATAGGATACGATTGATTAAAACTGTTATTTCAGAACTTTGGGCATCAGGGTCTTGGAAGAAGAGAAGGCTTGACTAGACTTAATCGACTTTGAAAATGTTAGATTTGCATTTATATTAGTATGCAGAATGGTGTTGTTCAGAGGTATTGTAAGAATTGTATTGCAAGAGCCTGTCATCTAAGCATTCCTTCCTATTCTCACTACAACTTCCCTGGAGGAAAACCAATTTCATTAAAACTTCAACAACTCCCAACAGGGGGAGTTTGCAATTCCAACGGCCCTAATATCTCTATGCCGACGATGAACTCAAACCAACAGGTGCAATATCACACCAAAGAGCCTGAGAGTAAACAACTTGAATATTCACTTTGAGAATGTGAGCAAACAATGAGTTTTGAACGAGAAGGGAGCTGGCAGCAACATGTCGCCTATCTCTGTACCTTACCAACAGAAATAATTTCCTATCACTTACTCTTGTCATCCTTCACATGACAAACATGGTATATTATCTCTGCTCTGGTTTATAAACTCATAGAAAGTCACATTGCTCCACAGCAATTAGGACTTGTATATCTGACCAGCCTACTTTTCCTTGACATAAATCCACATCAATCAGATCTCCTTGGATTCTACTCCAATTTAGTGAAAAATGTCCACCACATTCATCAGGAGGGATTCTAACTGCTACAGGGGTAACTGAGACTCTTAGCACCATCGATGGGACCACAAGCTGGAGATTATCTAACCATATTCTGTCCCTCTTCTTCTATCTTTCTGTCTGCCTGGCTCTTTTTTTTCTTTCCCTCTCTCTCACATACACACACACACACACACACTCTCACACACACACAAAGGTGAGCGTTTTGTGAGTGGTTTTTCTCTTGGAGAGCTCCATTTTAATAACATGGGTAAACAAGAGAGTGGATTTCACTTGTATTTTGCCAATCCAAACTGCACATACGTATAATGAAAAGTCAGAAAGGTCATCATAAATGATATTATGAATAAATCAATTGACACACAAAAAGGGGATTATAAATCAGGCAATAAAAACACATTTTGAGAAGATTAAACATTGTTCACTGGTTATGAAATCATTGTGTGACCTATTTAATGTCTGTCTGACTGACACCCTGTCACTTGTGACATCGCTCTTCTCAATGAAATACTAAAATAGTCCATGCCCCACTCAGTGCAATCTTGATATTTGGACCAGGACAATATTATGTGAGTATCTCTGTTTTCTTCAGAATATGTATTTTGACAATGGACTAAAACTGAAAATGAACTGTTCTGGAAAAGTTACTGTTGTGTTGAGGATCAGGAATAAGGCAATTGGATGTTGGTTGGAACAAATGTTGTATTTCTAAAATCAGTTTTTCAGAATAAGTGCAGAATATTTTCACTGCTCTTAAACCCTTTAGGACAGATTTCTATGCTCACAGTGGATGTAGTTGGGGCAAAAGTGGGCCCACATTTGTTACAATGGAAATAATTCAAGAGAAAAATACCTAATTATTATTTGAAAAGTTTGTACATTTTCTACAAGACTTAAAATCTGACTTATACTCACATAAATAGAGGACCTGCTACTTCTGGATACTGTACTTTGTCACACCCGAACACCTTATGTGGGCATCTCTAGCTTATTGCTGCTTCAATAGAATGTACAAGTGCAACCGTGCATATATCTCTTGAAGAAATGGTTGTGTTTCTGCAAGCCATAGTTTTTTTCCCCTTATTTTTTTATGGAACCAGCTATTTTGTATAGAGCTTATGTTGTTTACAGATAGACTTGTTGTATTTAAATAAAGAAAATCTAAGTCTAATCTGCATGTCTGTCTGAGTACATTTAGGGCTTACATGACTGTACACATGCATTTATTTAACCAGGAAACGTCCATTGAGAAGCAAGGGATACCTGGCCAAGAAGGCAGCAGCAATCAATACAACATTACAACAACAAAAAATAATGCGTACCATACAATCAGCACAACAACAACACAATCCCGTCTACAGAAACACACAGTCTTGCATTGAGGAGCACTAATAAATCTAGGTGAAGCGATAGATTGTTTCCTGTTCCATGCCTCTGGTGCACATAGGAGAAGGCAGTCTTGCCTAACTTCGTAAAAGCCCTGGGGAATTTAAGCAGCAACCACCTAGTAGACCGCATCTGGTCTAGAGGTAGAGAGGGAGTTTACCCAGAATGCCTTTGTAAATGAACACGTACCAATGTAGCTGTCTGCGCATATAAAGCTGGGTCCAAACCACCATTTGGTACAACATGCAATGGTGGGTGAGTGACTTAGCAGCAATGGTGGGTGAGTGACTTTGCATGTTTAAAGGAGCGGGACACTAACCCGGACGCTTATAAGAAATCCTGCTATGAATCATCAACCAGGCAAAGCGTCAATACAGGAGTGAGATTGACTCCTACTACACCGGCTCTGATGCTCATCAGATGTGGCAGGGCTTGCAAACTATCACGGATTACAAAGGGAAATCCAGCCGAGAGCTGCCCAGTGACTCGAGCCTACCAGATGAGCTAAATGCATTCTATGCTCGCTTCGAGGCAAGCAACACTGAACCACTTGTCAGAGCACCAGCTGTTCTGTGTGACCACACTCTTTGAAGCTGATGTGTAGCTGATGTGAGTAAGACCTTTAAACAGGTTAACATTCACAAAGCCACAGGTCCAGATGGACTACCAGGAAGCATACTCACAGTATACGCAAACCAGCTGGCAAGTGTCTTCACTGACATTTTCAATCTCTCCCTGACCCAGTCTGTAATACCTACATGTTTCAAGCAGACCACCATAGTCCCTGTGCCCAAGAACACCAAGGTATCCTGTCTAAATTACTATTGCCCCGTATCACTCACATTTGAAGCCATGAAATGTTTTGAAAGGCTGGTCATGACTCACACCAACACCATCATCCCAGACACCCTGGACTCTCTCCAATTCGCATGCCGCCCCAACACATCCACAGATGACGCAATCTCTAATGCACTCCACACTGCCCTTTCCCACCTGGACAAAAGGAACAGCTATGTGAGAATGCTGTGTGATTGATTCGTGTTGTCATTTCTGGTCACAACTTCCAGACTTGTTTCCGTGCTGCTGTGCGGTTTGTTGCTACTTTGTTGCTAACATTACTTTGCTACCTGCCAACATTACGGTTTGTACTTTAACATTTTTAATAACCATTTTACATTTTACTTTTTAACCCCGGATGCTTTATCTGGACATGCCTCTACAGCACCTCCACCAGCCGAAGCTAAGTACTAACATTAACATTATGCCATCTAATTGCAGTCGCTGTACTCATAATATACAGGAGAACTATCGCCTTATGGTGAGGATAGCCGTGCTGCAAGCCCAGCTTCAGACGCAATCGTTAGGCAATGGTAATTTAAGTGTAGGAAAGGATGAAATAGCGTCTGTGCAACCAATAAGTACAGATAATATAAATCCCCTCGCACAGTACCCTCAGCCTGACAATTTTCTCATGGCTTCTGGAGGGAAATGCTGTCAGAATGCTCAACCTGCTGTCGCTCATTCAGCCGACAAACTTTCAACCGGTTCTCCCCATTTAAGCAACGAGTCGGAATTAGAGGCCGAGCCTTCTCTGGTCTCTCCTCCACCCATTATGGGGTCTGAGTTGCCGAAACCTCCCACCATTAGCTCTGACAAATTGAAAACCCTAGTCATTGGCAACTCCATTGCCCACAAAATTAGACTTAAAAATAATCATCCAGCAATCATTTGAACATCTTGACCATGTACTGCTATAATATCCACCCGGCAAAGCCAGAAGAGGACTGGCCACCCCTCAGAGCCTGGTTCCTCTCTAGGTTTCTTCCTAGGTTCCTGCCTTTCTAGGGAGTTTTTCCTAGCCACCGTGCTTCTCCATCTGCATTGCTTGCCGTTTGGGGTTTTAGGCTGGGTTTCTGTATAGCACTTTGTGACATCGGCTGATGTAAATAAGGGCTTTATAAATACATTTGATTGATTGAATGAAGTTAATTCACTACAGTGAATCAGTGTTCAACACCATAGTGCCTTCGAAGCTCATCACTAAGCTAAGGATCCGGGACTGAAACACTGCCCTCTGCAACTGGATCCTGGACTTCCTGACAGGACGCCCCCAGGTGGTGAAGGTAGGCAACAATACATCCGCCATGCTGACTCTCAACCCAGGGGCCCCTTGGGTGGGTGCTTAGTCCCCGCCTGTACTCCCTGTTGACCCATGACTGCATGGCTGCGCACGACTCCAAAACCATCATAAAGTTTGTAGACGACACGACTAGGCCTGATCACCGACGACCAGTGGTGAAAAAAGTCCCCAATTGTCATTCTTGAGTAAAAGTAAAGAAACCTTAATAGAAAATGACTCAAGTAAAAGTTCAAGAGTTGCAAAGAAAAATACATATCTCAGACTGGCCAATAAAAATAAAAGATTAAGATGGGCATAAGAACACAGACACTGGACAGAGGAAATCTGCCTTGAAGGCCAGCATCCCGGAATCGCCTCTTCACTGTTGACGTTGAGACTGGTGTTTTGCGGGTACTATTTAATGAAGCTGCAAGGTGAGGACATGTGAGAAGTCTGTTTCTCAAACTAGACACTCTAATGTACTTGTCCTCTTGCTCAGTTGTGCACCGGGGCCTCCCACTCCTCTTTCAATTCTGGTTAGAGACAGTTTGCGCTGTGAATGGGAGTAGTACACAGCGGTGTACGAGATCTTCAGTTTCTTGTCAATTTCTCACATGGTATAGCCTTCATTTCTCAGAACAATAAGACCGATGAGTTTCAGAAGAAAGTGTTTTGTTTCTGGCCATTTTGAGCCTGTAATCGAACCCACAAATGCTGATGCTCCAGATACTCAACTTGTCTAAAGGCCAATTTTATTGCTTGTTAAATCAAAACAAAAGTTTTCAGCTGCACTAACATAATTGCAAAAGGGTTTTCTAATGATCAGTTCCCCTTTTAAAAATATAAACTTCAATTAGCTAACACAACGTGCCATTGGAACACAGTTGTGATGGTTGCTGATAATGGGCCTCTGTACGCCCATGTAGATATTCCATTAAAAATAGTTTCCAGCTACAATAGTCATTTACAACATTAACAAAGTCCATGCTATTTCTGATCAATTTGATGTTATTTTAATAGCCCCCAAAAAATTGCTTTTCTTTCAAAAACAAGGACATTTCTAAGTGACCCCAAACTTTTGAACGGTAGTGTATGTCTAGACACTTTTGTCCGGAGATTAAGGTTATTAATTGGATGCCCGGGCAGTGGGACAGTGGATGTGCATTGATCATTCAAATGGTATTGTTAAGAGGCATTACCCAGGGATTGTGGTGAATATCTCCCTGCTATCAACCAATCAGCATCCAAACAATCTGTTTTATAATTGAGCTCGACAATTTATGGTTCTAAAAACTGGAAATTAGTTAGCATTTTTTGTGTGCATTCTATTGGGGGAATGAATGGGGAAAATATTTAGGTTTTGGGATAGACACCGAAAATAAGGTCTGAGATTAACACAGGTTTAGGAGATTTTATACGTTTTTTTCCTAAGAGATAAGGTGTCAGTTAACATGGCCTTTATTAATTATGAAGCCTTTATGTGCTCAAAATATGTAAGAAATTTAACTACAACATTAGCCGCAACATTTTTTGCCTCACTACGCCAACCATCAAATCAAATGTTATTTGTCACATGCGCCGTATACAACTGGTATAGACTTGACCGTGAGTTGCTCGCTTACGAGCCCTTCCCAACAAAAATAGTAACACAAGAGGAATAAAATTAAATCGACAAGAATGGCGCTATATACAGGGAGTACCAGATTAATGTGCAGAAGTACATGGTATTTGAGGGAGATTTGTACATGACGTCAGAGTAAAGTGACTAGCCATCAGGATATATTACAATAAGAGTAAAATAAAATTGTAAAAACTAGTCTACGCTACTTTTCGCCAAAAAGCGAGTTAGTTAGATTTCTGCTAAACGGCTCAAACGAAAACACATTGATAGTATATTGTTTTTCTCCAGGCATGCAACCCATATCTCTTCAGCGGGATAGTGCTTGTTTTATCGGTTCCCGAACTATGTTCAGAGGAGAACATAGTTCGGGTCCATGTTAGTATAATGCTTGCTTTTTACTTGTTTCGATTAAATAAATGCATCAAAATTCACAAAATGTGACATTAGCATTCATTTTCACATTGGCCTTGGCCACCGAGTCATGGAGTTGGCGTCTGTTTAATAGGGTTATGGCTAGATGGACTCCAGTTTTTGTAAAATTAACGTCAGATTTTACTTTTCGTAGCAGTTTAGGATCATTTACGCAGCAGGTTGGGGTAATTCGGTTCAGGTTAGGAAAGGGTTCATTTAAATGAAGAAAACATATTAAACTTTTGACGTTCATTTGACAAAAGCTGGACCGTTTAATAGTGCCTACAAAAAGCCGCCATTATCACTCTATTCTAATCAGGCACCACTGAGCCAACCTGCTGTGTCGTTAATGCTGGGTCCATCCTCTCTGCACGTTTGGCCAACAAGGGGACATCTGTGATCCGACCTCATTCGTAACTTGTTTTTGTTTTGCAACCAAGTAAAATGTACTACAAGTTAAATGGAGTTACACAAAGACTTGCTGGATCGGCACCGAGTGCGTACAGCCCTCAGGTAGGTACAGAAAGCATGTCCAGCATGCAGTCAAATATGTAAAAATGCACTAATGACCTTCACATTGTTAGCTAGCTAACGTTAGCTAATAAGGTTGGTTTCAATTGGGCACAACAAACACATGTATTGATTTACACAACATGGCTAAGAAATCTCGCCACATTATATATTTGTTTTATAACAGTTGATATGCTAGTTAATGTTGTGTTTGGCTAAGGTGGCTC
Organism: Oncorhynchus tshawytscha; assembly: GCF_018296145.1. Classification (NCBI taxonomy): domain Eukaryota; kingdom Metazoa; phylum Chordata; class Actinopteri; order Salmoniformes; family Salmonidae; genus Oncorhynchus; species Oncorhynchus tshawytscha. The sequence continues at coordinate 64,489,092 of NC_056434.1, forward strand.
GACCGAAAAAGCTAGCAAACACATTAGCCCTAGCTGGCAAGTTGGTGCCGGTTAGCTAGCAGCGTTTTGTTGCAGAGACATTCCGGATTAGTCTGTGAATTTCCGGACTAGATGATTTTTGGCGTATTGCTACCATTCTCATTTCGGATTCCACATTGTGTAGAAAAAGAAGAGTAATAGATGGTGGTGCAATACATTTTTCCTATGTGTCGGATCGGCAGGTGGCCTAGTGGTTAGAGCGTTGGACTAGTAACCGAAAGGTTGCATGATCAAATCCCCGGGTAAATCTGTCGTTCTGCCCTGAACAAGACCGTTGACCCACTGTTCCCCGGTAGGCCATCATTGTAAATAAGAATCTGTTCTTAAATGACTTGCCTAGTGAAATAAAGGTTAAATTAAAAATATCAAATGTATGCTTGATGCGAAAATGTGGTCGGATGCGCCATATTTGTTTAATTTTATTTGACCTTTATTTAACTAGGCAAGTCCGTTAACAAGTTCTTATTTTCAATGACGGCCTAGGAACAGTGGGTTACACCATACATGGTGTGACGCAATTGCGGAGCCTCTGCAGGCAAAATTGAGCTCCCACTGCATCCCATTCACCTCTCAAATTTTGTAACAATGTGGAGGGCTCCGCATTGACATGATTGGTTGGCGGGAGGTTCTGGCCACAGTGATGTACTGGGCCGTAGTAGTGCTTTGCGCTCACTTCCTTGACAATTTCCTTCACAACAGCTCTGTGCTGCTTGGTGAAGCCAATAAGTATGAATGCCCTGATTTCTGCAGAGGCCATATCACCCTAAATGCTGCATGGGCAATGCAGATGGCGGAATGACCATACAGCACCTTTAATGCTTAGATAACACTGATGGCTTTAATGTGCAAAATGGTACGCAGCATCATTTGGATATGTGTGCAACAAAAGTTAAACATTCACCTTCTGCAACCATTTCTGTCAATCTGACGACGTATACAGTTTGAAATATACTTTCGATAAATTCAACGTATGCACCACACAGAACGCAATGCAACTGCCTTTGCAACGCAATGCTGCAAGGCAAATGCAGCATTCCATTTTAAAATGAATGTGCTTCTGATGTACCAAAATGCAAAGACACTGTCGGTGTGATCTAGGCGTAACCCTGCACCAACTGCAAGGCACTACAGAGGGTAGTGCGTACGGCCCAGTACATCACTGGGGCGAAGTTTTCTGCCATCCAGGACCTTTATACCAGGGGGTACCGGTACAGAATCAATGTGCAGGGTTAATTGAGGTAATATGTACATGTAATATGTACTTGTCTAGTTTTAAAAAAATGTTTAACTAAGGAAGTCTGTTCAGAACAAATTATTTACAATGACGGCCTACACCGGCCAAATCCGGACGACGCTGGGCCAATTGTGCGCCGCCATATTGGACTCCCAATCACGGCCGATTGTGATACAGCCTGGATGGAACCGGGCAAATGTGATACCATTCCACATATTCTGCTCCAGCCATTACCACAAGCCCGTCCCTCCCAATTAAGGTGCTACCAATCTCCTGTGACATATAGGTAGTGGTAAAGGGACTATGCATAGTTAATAAATAAATAGCAGCAGCAGGAGCGTAAAAAAGATGTTGATGCAGATAGTCCAGGTATCAATTTGATGAACTGTTTAGCAGTTTTATGGCTTGGAGGTTGACGCTGTTATTAAGGAGCCTTTCAAAACTTTAGTTTGGTATTGGTATTTATTTTTTTAGCAAATCGTCTGTCCTAACCAACAATGCAGAGTTTAAATTTTTTTTTTTTTTAAATAAGGGCTTGTAAGTAAGCATTTTATGGTAAGATATACCTGTTTGAATTTTGCGCATGTGACAAAGAAAATTAAATTTGATTTACACTATCCCCCAAAAACCTACCACCCTATCCCACTACTTGGCCCTAAACGATCCTACACCAGGTTGTCGGCCTGGGAGGATGGAACTCCTTCTCACAACTTTCTTTAGATCTTCTCCAGTAAAATCTCTCACAACCAAATATTTTGCTGCTGCAACTACCACAGCTATATTCTGGCTATACACGCAAGAAATCCAACCTTACTAAAACTCATCCTCTGGCTCTCTCTCTCTCTTCAGGCCGACTCACTGGGGGGCTCCCAGTTGACTCTCTCACCCTTGGGCTCTACCCTCTTCATTGTCTGTGTATGAAACATTTTACCTCTCTCATTCTTTCAGGCGGATACACATAAAATCAAAACAATTCCTGTTCTTAAAACTTTCACAGATGTAACCATTGCCGGTTTGTCCTTTACCCAGCCCGATACAATGAATGGGTCAGACCAAAAGCAGGAATCCACTCTTTACAAAAAATTAAAAAATCATCCGATAGGATTATCAGGGAAACCGTTGAAAGTCTCCACTACACCTGTCACCGCAGGTAGGTCCACTTCCTCCTGGACTGGCTCAACCCCAGAATCCTCTCCGCTGCCATCTGACACCATTTGTAGATCATCAAGTTTCTCAAGAGCACGGAGACCTATAAGTCAATCAGGAGACGTAGGTATGTACACCTCGAACGAAGGTGTACTCAGACAAATCTCTGATCTTAACAGCACTATTCTTGCGCTTTCGCGTCATTGCATCTCTGTCCAAAAGTTGTGGTTATTACCAACTTCTCATGAGGTCAGTGATCTTCAGGTCGGGAAGTTGGAACTCTAGAAAGATGGCAGAGTTTCCGACTTGGAATACCAAGTTGGATGACCGTTCTAGGGCTTTCCCCGACTAAAACAAATCTTGGCCGACCGAAAGTTGTTCTTTCGACCAATCGATTGGTTAAAAATTTTAAACATATTTTTTTCCATATAGACACACCCCATGTGTTTGAATAAAATCGACTATATGCATTGAGCTTGTCTGAGGCTTTTAGCTTACAATTTGATGAAATAAGACAACTGCTTCGAGGGCGCCAGAGATCTAGATAACCAGAACTTAACCTGACCCAACTATTCTCCTGCAGGCCTTTTCAGATTCTGCCATTACTCTCATGAAGTTGTCAGTAATAGACAACACGAGGAGTCTGCAACCTTTCTCATGTTGAATGCAAATGTATCTTACCATTTCTACCGATCTGCGTGGTAGCTATTGTTTTCGGATGCACATTTTTGTGAAGCAGATTCATTTTTAATAACTTTTTCATATCTCAAAATCATTGTCATGTGGTTAATCAATTCTATCTAAATGAAAATGATACAAGCCTAAAAAGTAACTTCTATTGCCATTACCAACTATTTAAAAGTAGCCAACAAATAAAAGGTTGCAGCTGCAGGTAGAAAATATCCTGACTCAAAAGGAAATATCCTATAAATCACATTGGCTACATACATACACATGGCCTGTCTACCACGAACTTTAAACATTGTATTAACTTGGGTCCAGCCCGACTGCAACATTGTATAAAATATTCTGGGCCCTCAGTTTCCCATGCCAGTGGTCTTGGGACAGACACAGCTGTAGGCTATTTGCACAAGGGATAAGAAACAGTGCTTGACTTGGACAGGAGCTCACCAAAGCTGAGTACCAGCACCTCAAATGTTCAACTGCTTGAGTTCCTATTCCTCTTATAGAATATCAGCTCAAAAGTATTGTGGTGCTCCTGCACTTAAATATGAACTGTATCAGCACCCAAAATGAGTACCGGAACCTATTTCAGTCCAAGTCGAGCACTGATAAGAAGTAATCAGGTAGGCCTATTTTATGATGTTTCCACTGGATCCGAGCATGCCATTTTTCCATTTCACACCGAGTGGTTATCGAAAGCGGGAGAGCTGTAAATATTTTTTCAAATACATTGAGGAACTATTGTAATTCTCAATGGATGTGGAGACAGACTTTGTTTGCTTGCTGTTTTGAGGTGAAAACATGACCTTGAGAAGCTCCACAGGTCATTAGTGGTGGTGCGTTAAGCCAATCAGAAAAACTATCAGATCCCAAAATGGGCCCATTTTTTTTTTTTTTTAATATGCCTACATTTGCGCGCAGGCCAGGTAGCCGATAGGTCTACTTCTATGCGTGCGCGTCCTTACTCCACATTCATAGGAGCACAATTGACAACTCTTAAATGGAATGTGAGACACGTTTTGGTTTATTTCATTCCAAGTGTAGCATAGGTTGTGCACTGCAGACAATGTGTCCACTCAGATAATGGGAAGACTGCAATACTATTGAATGCATTAAAATAAATGACCGTAACAAACGTTGTAGATTAGGAATTAGCGGTAAATGTAAGGGGGGTATTGATAGACTCTAACAATAAAACACTAGAAAATCACTCAATTTAAGTTATGAAACAATGAATGTGCACAATTTGGCAGGGGAGAGTGCATTCTGGAGAGAGAAGTGCATTGTGCATCTGGTCGCATGGTCAATCCGACGTCTCCATTGCCCATGCAGCATTTAGGGTGATATGGCCTCAGCAGAAGTCAGGGCGTTCATACTTCTTGTGCTTTGCGGAATAATGTAGAGCTGTTGTCAAGGAAGTGAGTTTGTATTTATACAGGATGTCCCCCCCTAATCAACCAATCATATCAACGCGGCGCTATGGAGAGCCCTCCGCAATGTTACAAAATTCGGAAGGCGCATGGCGATGTGGGTCAGAGCTCGATTTAGCCTCTGGAGGCTCATGCTCCAATAACTCCCTTAGTTGGGCAGAAGGTAACAGCTCGTGGCTGAGGTGTGGGGGTGGCGGTCCTTGAAGATGCTGCTAGTAATGTTACATAAACTACCAAAGATGCAGAGATAGCTCATCCATTAGTTATGTACCCTAATGAGGTATCTAGAAAACACTACCCATGAAAGTCCTAGCTATGTTGAGTGAGCCACAACCACACCACTTTTGACCCTGTTGACCTTATCGGTGAGGGAGGAGTGCCCTTCTCAAATCCAACAGTAATCTGCACCAGTCGGTCATGTTGTAAACAAGGCATGATGTTTTGTTCAGAAACATGCATCTCTTTTCCATAACTAGTTTGGGAAATACAATTATTCGCAAGGCCTATAGTGTTAGCAAAGCAATCACCTTTGCACGTGTAAACAGCAGACCTTCTTCTAATCCTTACTACAGGTGTATAGGGATACGTTGTGATTTTGACAATGAAGCCCTTTATCTACTTCCCCAGAGTCCGATGAACTCATGTATACCATTTTTATGTCTCTGCGTGCAGTTTGAGAGAAGTTGCTAACTAGCGTTAGCACAATGACTGGAGGTCTATGGTAACAGCAAGCATGCTTTTACTTAGCATTGGCTTGTAAAACGACCTCTAACTTCCTTCATACTGGACACTGAGAAATACAATTGATATCCATGAGTTCATCTGACTCTTGGGACGTAGATAAGGGGCTTCATTGCAACAATCCCAAAGTATTTCTTTAACATAAGTCAGTCATTTTGAGATGAATTTGCAGGAGGGGGTCTTCCTAGGGCATACATCTACATTATGTATTTATTTTTTCAGTGGTGGCCACGATTTAGCAATGGCAATGCACCCGCTGCTAAATGCATAAAGGGCAAACACTGATAGGACCAACTGTGTTTGGGTCATGTGGTTTCCACAGTCTAAAGTTTTGTTGTCTCTCTAGGGGTTGAGGGTAACAGTGCCCATGGAGGCCCCTCCAATGATCTTTGCCACCCCCACCAAATATGTGTCGGAGGCAGGGAACACAGTGGAGTACCTGGGACACAACAAAGTCCCTGACCTACAGAAACTCTTCCAGGTACAGACACTGCACTAACCTTTTGTTTGACCCACACACTGCTTGGCTTCCTAGGGTCATTGGTGTTCTGTGATAATCACAGAACCCCAATAACCCAGGAAGCTTGTGTAGGAGTTTTTCCTACTTGACCTTGGTTTGTTAGAAGATAACGCCATCTACTCCTGTGGTAATTTACTTCGACCAGGAACTTTCACTGCCAAAATTCCTACTAGTTCCGACTAGTTTTCTAGAAAGTTATACACTCCTCTGTCCCCGCAGAGAAGTTGAGCAATGATAAAGTTGGGACTTTAATAAAATATGAGGATTCCCCTCTGTGACTCAGTGGGGAGTTGGCGACTGCAATCACATCTCATTCTCTTTATTCTGTCTACATTGCAGAAGTCTGACGGTATCCCTGTGCACCTGAAGAGAGGCCTGATGGACAAGATGCTGTACAGGACCACCATGGGCCTGACCATTGGAGGGACCCTCTACTGCCTGATGGCTCTCTACATAGCTGCCCAGCCAAGGAAGTGATCTGCTTATCCAGCCTCTTCCCCTTCAAGGTTCCAACAGGATTCTATATGATTAGGAGCAATAATGTGGATGATGATTGTGCTCAGACGGTCAAGGAAAGGAATCCCTTTACTCTCAATTATATGTCCCCTTGTCTTATTGATTGCCTCATTTCATGTTGAGGTTTTCATCAGACTCAAATAATCTATTTTGTCAAATTTAAGTCCATGTCATATCACTACTTGCCCTATCTCACTTGCTCTGTGTTCTTGTACAAGTTGTGCATTTCCACATGTATATCTCTGCTGATGTCTCTGTAACAACCAGCACCATATTAGTGGTACATAACTATGATGGCTAGAGTATCAACAATCTACATTTTAAAAAAGTATGACCATGTTTTCTGCCAGAGCACTCCCCTGTGTGTGTGGAAAGAATTTGAGGTCTCATGACATGGATGACTTTGGGTGCTCATAACATGGATGACTTTGGGTGCTCTTTTGTTCTGAGCGAGAGGATGGATGGGGCTAGCACCTTTTTTCAAAGCTAATAATGAGGTGGTACTTCAGGTTATGTGATATCATTCATTGGTTTCTTTCTGTAATAAACTCTGCTTTTGAGAAGTCACATCTGCATTACCTTATTTGCATGCCCCCCCCCCCAAGTCCCCATTTTTATGGTGCAGAGGTTGTTGTCATTTAGTCTGCATACTAACTGATGGTGTTCTGTAAAGAAAAAGGGAGTGCACAGAGTATCTAACAAGTCATTGTAATTTTGTCTTGGGATAATAAAGTATATTTTATTTGTAAAAAAAAGTTTCATTTTGTTACCTATCTGCTTCAAAGAATAGCTGACCATGAAATGGGATATTCCTTATAGTGGGAGCCATGAACAAATGCTAGTTGGACGTTCTCGTTCAACTTGTTGAATTCTTTTAACATGTCATTATTTTCCAACATCGTCCTGGCAGACCAACTCAACTCCGGCCAATTAAAAATGTGTATGACCTTGACTATCGGACTTCATCGAGAGGAAGCAAATATCTTGTTTGATCTTTGCTTAATTGTTAATTTGAGTTTTGCGATGGGCAGCTAGCTAGACCTTTTTATCATACTCTTATACGTTAATATTGATGTCATGCAGTAATAAAGTGGCGATTACTGTTCATTTGAATATGACGTTATGTAATGTCAATTGTTGATTGACATATCGGGGCTGCCCGGCCCACAAAATGATGGCTGCATTTAATCTAGCCACTTCAGCTATTACAGTTTTGTATTTGTTAAAACGGGCTGTGGGTGGAAGTCTGTTTTAGAATGGCTCTGAAGGTAATAATTGACCTACTGACAGCATTTAAAACTGATGTCTGAAATGGGCTGTTACCATTTTACGGAGTAGCAATGTGCCTTTATTATACAACCAATCCCGAACAAATTGGAATCAATCTGATCACTTCAGTCACTGAAAGCGTCAACACACAGACAGGCTTTTTCCCTATTGTCATTCAGCAGTGCTACAGTACATTGGAGTGTTTGACTATTGAAATCATAACTACCACTTAAAGCCGTAACTACACATGCTTAAACTGTAAACGCTGGAAAAGTTAAGTGGGTGGAATGGTGTTTCATCTTGTTTCCCCGCCATTTCTCACTCAAACTCAGTAACCTATCAGTGACTGAGTGAACACAGACATTAAAAGCCCAACGCAGGTGTTTATCAATATCAAATTTCTGATTAACGATCAAGTACCTTAATAGTTTACATTAAAATTGACAATGTGGGAGGGGAAAACAAACTACGCTGAACAAAAATATAAACACAACATGTAAAGTGATGGTCCCATGTTTCATGAGCTGAAATAAGAAATCCCCGAAATTGTCCATATGCACAAAAAGCTTATTTCTCTCAAATGTTGTGTACAAATCTGTTTACATCCCTGTTATGGGGCTTGTGTGTAACCTTTATTTAACTAGGCAAGTCAGTTAAGAACAAATTCTTATTTACAATGACAGCCTACCCTGGCCAAACCCTGATGACGCTGGGCCAATTGTGCGCCGCCCTATGGGACTCCCAATCACGGCCAGATGCGATGCAGCCTGGATTTGAACCCAGTACTGCAGTGACGCCTCTTGCACTGAGATTCAGTGCCTTTGACCTGAGATGAGATGCAGTGCAGTGCCTTAGCATTTCTCCTTTGCCAAGATAATCCATCCACCTGACAGGTGTGGCATATCAAGAAGCTGATTAAACCTTTTTGGGATAGGGGGCAGCATTTTCACTTTTGGATGAATAGCGTGCCCAGAGTGAACTGCCTCCTACTCTGTCCCAGATGCTAATATATGCATATTATTATTAGTATTGGATAGAAAACACTCGGAAGTTTCTAAAACTGTTTGAATGATGTCTGTGAGTATAACAGAACTCATATGGCAGGCAAAAACCTGAGACAAATCCAACCAGGAAGTGGGACATCTGAGGTTTGTATTTTTTTAAAGCTTGGCCTTTATGAATACACAGTGGGATATGGATAAAGATTTTTTTAAATCTGACACAGAGGTTACATTAAGGAGAAGTCTATCTTTAATTCTGTAAATAACACTTGTATCTTTTATCAATGTTTATTATTAATATTTATATCACTGAATGTTTTGGAATCAAAACATTACTGCAAGTAAGGCACCAATGTAAACTGAGATTTTTGGATATAAATATGCACATAATCGAACAAAACATACATGTATTGTGTAACATGATGTCCTATGAGTCATCTGATGAAGATCATCAAAGGTTAGTGATTAATTTTATCTATATTTCTGCTTTTTGTGACTCCTATCTTTGGCTGGAAAAAGGGCTGTGTTTTTTTGACTTGGCTATGACCTAACATAATCATATGTTGTGCTTTCGCTGTAAAGCATTTTTGAAATCGGACACGATGGGTAGATAAACATCTTGTTAATCTTTCAATTGCTGTATTGGACTTGTTAATGTGTGAAAGTTACATATTTCCCAAAAATATTTTTGAATTTCGCACGCTGCCTTTTCAGCGGAATGTTGTCGAGGGGTTCCGCTAGTAGAACGCCTTCTCTAGAAAGGTTAAACAGCATGATCATTACACAGGTGCACCTTGTGCTGTGGACAAAAAATACCTTTAAAATGTGCAGTTTTGTCACACAACACAATGCCACAGATGTATCACGTTTTGAGGGAGCATGCAATTTGCATGCTGACTGCAGGAATGTCCACCAGAGCTGTTGCAACAATATTTTATGTTAATTTTTCTAACATAAGATGCCTCCAATGTTGTTTTAGAGAATTTGGCTGTACGTTCAACCGGCCTCACAACCGCAGACCATGTGTAACCACACCAGCCCAGGACCTCCACATCTGGCTTCTTCACCATGTGGGATCGTCTGAGGGGGAGTGCTGGTGGTGTCACCAGGCAAGCCGAAATTCCCGCCCATTTAAACAGGCTGATTAGAAGTTCCTGTGTAGATTGTATTTTCAACCAGCAACTATCAGGAAACAATGTTAGTTTCATCAGCTGTTGTACAATATGATATAAAACACAGGGAATTGTGACTGTACTGGGCCTTTAACTGTACTGCTGTGTGATTCTGGTGGGGGGAAATCAAATCAAATCAAATTTATTTATATAGCCCTTCGTACATCAGCTGATATCTCAAAGTGCTGTACAGAAACCCAGCCTAAAACCCCAAACAGCAAGCAATGCAGGTGTAGAAGCAAGGTGGCTAGGAAAAACTCCCTAGAAAGGCCAAAACCTAGGAAGAAACCTAGAGAGGAACCAGGCTATGTGGGGTGGCCAGTCCTCTTCTGGCTGTGCCGGGTGGAGATTATAACAGAACATGGCCAAGATGTTCAAATGTTCATAAATGACTAGCATGGTCGTATAATAATAAGGCAGAACAGTTGAAACTGGAGCAGCAGCACGGTCAGGTGGACTGGGGACAGCAAGGAGTCATCATGTCAGGTAGTCCTGGGGCATGGTCCTAGGGCTCAGGTCCTCCGAGAGAGAGAGAGAGAGAGAAAGAGAGAATTAGAGAACGCACACTTAGATTCACACAGGACACCGAATAGGACAGAGAGGTACTCCAGATATAACAAACTGACCCTAGCCCCCGACACATTAACTACTGCAGCATAAATACTGGAGGCTGAGACAGGAGGGGTCAGGAGACACTGTGGCCCCATCCGAGGACACCCCCAGACAGGGCCAAACAGGAAGGATATAACCCCACCCACTTTGCCAAAGCACAGCCCCCACACCACTAGAGGGATATCTTCAACCACCAACTTACCATCCTGAGACAAGGCTGAGTATAGCCCACAAAGATCTCCGCCATGGCACAATCCAAGGGGGGGCGCCAACCCAACCCAGCGGTTCGTTGCTCCAGAGCCTTTCCGTTCACCTTCCCACTCCTGGGCCAGACTACACTCAATCATATGACCCACTGAAGAGATAAGTCTTCAGTAAGGACTTAAAGGTTGAGACCGAGTTTGCGTCTCTGACATGGGTAGGCAGACCGTTCCATAAAAATGGAGCTCTATAGGAGAAAGCCCTGCCTCCAGCTGTTTGCTTAGAAATTCTAGGGACAATTAGGAAGCCTGCGTCTTGTGACCGTAGCGTACGTGTAGGTATGTACGGCAGGACCAAATCAGAGAGATAGGTAGGAGCAAGCCCATGTAATGCTTTGTAGGTTAGCAGTAAAACCTTGAAATCAGCCCTTGCTTTGACAGGAAGCCAGTGTAGAGAGGCTAGCACTGGAGCAATATGATCACATTTTTTGGTTCTAGTCAGGATTCTAGCAGCCGTATTTAGCACCAACTGAAGTTTATTTAGTGCTTTATCCGGGTAGCCGGAAAGTAGAGCATTGCAGTAGTCTAACCTAGAAGTGACAAAAGCATGGATTAATTTTTCTGCATCATTTTTGGACAGAAAGTTTCTGATTTTTGCAATGTTACGTAGATGGAAAAAAGCTGTCCTTGAAATGGTCTTGATATGTTCTTCAAAAGAGAGATCAGGGTCCAGAGTAACGGCGAAATGGGTGCTATACATCTGTGGTTTGGAGGGGAAGGGGAATGAAAAGGTACCCTCTGTCAGAGTGACTGATAGAAGCCTGGTGGGTAATCTAACAATTAAACCCGTTCTAATCGTCCAATCTGTCTGTGTGTTTATCTCAGCAGGAGAGTGGGGAGAGGGAGAGAGAACATCCCCAGTGGAAAACAAAAAGCTCTAGGCTACAGTCCTCGTACGCCTCGTCCACAGCAAACAACAACAGCGTTATTCCAATTCTTTATGCCCAAGCACATCTTATCAGTGTTGTGCCATCAACCCGTAAACATTGAAATACATAATGATAAATGCTTATTAGCAGTAATTATTTATACGCAGACATACAGCGGATGCGCACACACAATACACCATTAGGTTTGTGATTCACATGGCAGCAGTTGGCCAGTTGGCCTACACCTTGAGCTAGAGAGGTCTTTTCTCTCTCCTTGGCATTGGAGAATCGCTTCACTGCCCTGATAAACAGCACAACGTAGGACTGAATAAAAGGCTTAGCTATCTGTTTTGTTATATCTCCTTTCTGTGCAATTGAATTTTATTTGTGCCTGTAACCACTTGTCGGCAACTGGCGACAAATATATCATTGATTCATTCATAAGAATGGTGTTTTACGATTCGAACAAAGCAAAAGAGCATATCCAGGGGTGAACAAAATCTGTGGCCTTGTTGCCAATTAAAAAGGAGGGCCGATGAGTTATCAACAGGCGTTTATTACAGACAAATAACCCCTCGAACGAAAAACGCCTTGACTGTGTGAGTTTGTGTTTTCCATCTCTCTGCAGTACTAACTCCTGTCTGAAGCCATCAAGTGCTCAGGACAGGTTTATCGATGCAACTGGTGAGGTTCTATCGCGCCACCAAACTGAGTGCGAGTTGATGACACATGGATGAGAAAGGAGAAGATGGGGTAGTTCTATCACAGATACATGATAAATAAGTGATAGACTATAGGCCAGTCAATCCAGCTGGCTGCTGTCATTTTCATCATTTCCCATGGCGTGTGTGGAGAGGACCGGAGGAGGAGAGAGAAGAGGTGGCACTTGCTATTTGATGCTTCTGTCCTTTTTTCCTGTCTGGAACTCCTATAAGAGATGCAGCAGACGGCGGATGTTCCAAAGCCTGTGTGTCTTTCTTTTTCTCTGTCTATCTGTTTCTCTCTCTGTGTCTTTATATTTTGTTTTGGCAGGAGGAAAAGGTGTGTGTGGTGGAATCAGGAGGTGAAAGTGGGCAAGGGGACATGACGCACCTAATGAGCTGAATTGACTTTTCCAGACCTCATTCATTCTGCATTTTAGTGGTTTTAGAGACAAGCGAGAAGATTTGCATGAAATAAACAACAGATCTTGTGACCGGCCTACCTATCAAACGCTAAATAATCCAAACCACCCGGGGGACAGACATTTGATGTGGCAGAGAAAGGGAGGGAGGGAGGAGGAGGGAGTAGCAAATCAGATCAGGGAATAGAAAAGACCAACCAATCCTGAGGGATAGACAGGGAAGGTCGTAATAGCGGTCAAGAACAGTTAGTAAGAAGAGTTAGCATGCTTGTGTGTCATTTATCTCAAATCTCAAAGTGTTATTTGTCTGAAAAGTAGAAATAATGAAGGCTTGCTTTGAGGCCCTTAGTAGTCAGAGGAAGGGCTGGGAAAGTGTGATGCATGCTAATAGTGGTGATCATGAACACTGTTGGGCGATTCCACGCCAGCGTAGTCGGGGAAAAATGTGGGTAGCTCAGATTGTTCTGGCAATTCTTATATAGAAACTTCATTGGGAGGAAGGATGTTTGATGTTTTTACATTTGTATCACAAACCATCTTTGAGAAAATTATGATCAAACTGGCCATTGTAGTACCATTTTAGACCGATACATGTCTCCTGTGAGATATAATGATCTGTTAATCGTACGTGATACAGACAACATCTTGGTGTCATTATACTACCTGTAGTGTACTCTAACATATGGAGTATGTCTAGATTCTTATTTTTCTTTAAATATTGTTTGGAAAAGGAGTCTCCAACCTTGGTCCTGGAGAGCTACCCTCTTGTACGTTTTTGATCCGACATCAGTTTTAACTAACCTGATTCAACTAAGAAAAAGCCAGCTAATTGTTCAAATCAAGTGCGGTAGATTGGGATTGCAGCGAAAACCTACAGGACGGTAGCTCTCCAGGAACAGGGTTGGAGAACCCTGGTTTGGAACAATATACTCTTCAAATATGTCAGAGTGGGCTTTCTGATACATTTAATGATATGGCCCATTTGATACACTATGTGGACAACCCTTCAAATGACTGGATTCAACTATTTCAGCTAGACCCGTTGATGACAGGTGTATAAAATAGAGCACACAGCCATGCAATCTCCATAGACAAACCTTTGCAGTAGAATGGCCCGTACTGGAGAGCTCAGTGACTTTCAACGTGGCACCGTCATAGGATGCCACCTTTCCAACAAGTCAGTTCATCAAATTTCTGTCCTGCTAGAGCTTCCCCAGTCAACTGTAAGTGCTGTTATTGTGAAGTAGAAACATCTAGGAGCAACAACGACTCAGCCACAAAGTGGTAGGCCACACAAACTCACAGAACGGGAATGCCGAGTGCTGAAAATCTTAAAAATTGTCTGTCCTCGGTTGCAACACTCACTACCCAGTTCCAAACTGCCTCTGGAAGCAATGTCAGCACAATAACTGTTCGTCGGGAGTTTCATGAACTGGGTTTCCAAGGCGGAGCAGCCGCACACAAGCCTAAGATCACCATGCGCAATGAAAACCGACAGCTGGGGTGGTGTAAAGCTTGCCACCATTGGACTCCGGAGCAGTGGAAACACGATCTCTGGAGTGATGAATCATGCTTCACTATCTGGCAGTCCAACGGATAATTCTCGGCTTGGCAGATGCCAGGAGAATGCTACCTTCCCGAATGCATAGTGCCTACTGTAATGTTTGGTGGAGGAGGAATAATGGTCTGGGGCTGTTTTTCATTGCTCGGGCTATGCCCATTAGTTCCAGTAAAGGGAAATCTTAATGCTACAGCATACAATGACGATTCTGTGCTTCAAACTTTGTGGCAACAGTTTTAGGGAAGGCCCATTCCTGTTTCAGCATGACAATGCCCTGTGCACAAAGCGAGGTACATACTGAAATGGTTTGTCGAGATCGGTGTGGAAGAACTTGACTGGCCTGCACTGAGCCCTGATCTCAACCCAATTAAACACCTTTGGAATGAATTGGAATTCTGACTGTGAGCCAGGCCCAATACCCTGACGTCAGTGCCCGACCTCACTAATGCTCTTGTGGCTGAATGGAAGCAAGTCCCCACAGCAATGTTTCAACCTTTTTACCTTTATCTAACTAGGCAGGTCAGTTAAGAACATTTTTATTTTCAATGACGGCCTAGGAACAGTGGGTTAACTGCCTTGTTCAGGGGCAGAACGACAGATTTTTACCTTGTCAGCTCAGGGATTTAATCTTGCAACCTTTCGGTTACTAGTCCAACGCTCTAACCACTAGGCTACCTACCGCCCCATCTAGTGGACAGCCTTCCCAGGAGAGTGGAGGCTGTTACAGCAGCAAAGGGGGGACCAACTCTGTATTAATGCCCATGATTTTGGAATGAGATGTTCGATGAGCAGCTGTCCACATACTTTTGGACATGCAGTGTACATAGAAATTGATGTTCACAGCCCTCCTTTAGGATTGCACATTCAGCAAATCACCAGCAGAGGGAGTTCCTTTTGAAAACATTTTCCCGTTCATTTTGTTGGTGGTGCTCATAAAATGAATCTTAACTTCAGAATTAGCAGAAAGCCCACTCTGGAAATGTTGATGTACTTGTAGAGTATATTGTTCCAAACCAGGGTCGGGCAACAGGCAAGCTCCCCTTTTGTAGGCCCGCGGATCAAGTTCCAAAACAAAATAAAACTAATATTTGAATAAAACAAATTTGGATCAAGGTCGAGGTCTCAACTTAACTTGGAATACATTAGGTACAATTTCAAAATTTGGTTGTGCATCAGCAGTAACTCAGTTAGCCAATGTCAGTGAAACATTTTTAGATTGGTAAGGTAGTCTGGCGACCAGCAATCTAAACTTGTTGTAATTATGGTTGAATTAAAACTGGGGGGGGCCCCATTGATCATCAGATATCATATTAAAAACTGCAAACATTTGTCTCTACCCTATGGAGAAAAACATTTGTCTCTACCCTATGGAGAAAAACATTTGTCTCTACCCTATGGAGAAAAACATTTGTCTCTACCCTATGGAGAAAAACATTTGTCTCTACCCTATGGAGAAAAACATTTGTCTCTACCCTATGGAGAAAAACATTTGTCTCTACCCTATGGAGAAAAACATTTGAATTGCAGGAAATTAGCTGTCAAAATGCTTTTTTCCCCACAGCCTCATGGCAAAATCAGTAGAATGGCAGAAAATGAGGGGGGCTGCTAAAATGTTTTGCTTGTTGTGTGTATCATGTACGGTTCATGGATATTACATTTTTACAGGAGGCATGTAAAGGTCTACCTAGGGCCTAAAATGGCCACTTTCATCATGATACACATGTAAAAAGCAAGTCAGACATTCTTCCTTCCAATAGGCTAGTGCCAAAGCCCCCAAAATCTTGAGATCCCCCTCCCCGAGGTAGAACGAACTCAACCATGTTTTTCCATATCTCTAAATGGATTGTTGTGTAAAAATATTTTGGTGGTAGTTGAACTAAATTAAAATCTTGGTGAGGTTTCCAGTAGTTAATAACATTTTTCCCATGTAGTGGTGTAGCTAACTACTGGAACTCATAAGAACTACTGGTTTCTCATAAGAAACTAGCTCCCTGGTACACAGAAAATACCCGAGCTCTGAAGCAAGCTTCCAGAAAATTGGAACGGAAATGGCGCCACACCAAACTGGAAGTCTTCCGACTAGCTTGGAAAGACAGTACCGTGCAGTACCGAAGAGCCCTTACTGCTGCTCGATCATCCTATTTTTCTAACTTAATTGAGGAAAATAAGAACAATCCGAAATTCCTTTTTAATACTGTCGCAAAGCTAACTAAAAAGCAGCATTCCCCAAGAGAGGATGACTTTCACTTTAGCAGTGATAAATTCATGAACTTCTTTGAGGAAAAGATTATGATTATTAGAAAGCAAATTACGGACTCTTCTTTAAACCTGCGTATTCCTCCAAACCTCAGTTGTCCTGAGTCTGCACAACTCTGCCAGGACCTAGGATCAAGAGAGACGCTCAAGTGTTTTAGTACTATATCTCTTGACACAATGATGAAAATAATCATGGCCTCTAAACCTTCAAGCTGCATACTGGACCCTATTCCAACTAAACTACTGAAAGAGCTGCTTCCTGTGCTTGGCCCTCCTATGTTGAACATAATAAACGGCTCTCTATCCACTGGATGTGTACCAAAGTCACTAAAAGTGGCAGTAATAAAGCCCCTCTTGAAAAAGCCAAACCTTGACCCAGAAAATATAAAAAACCATCGGCCTATATCGAATCTTCCATTCCTCTCAAAAATTTTAGAGAAGGCTGTTGCTCAGCAACTCACTGCCTTCCTGAAGACAAACAATGTATACGAAATGCTTCAGTCTGGTTTTAGACCCCATCATAGTACTGAGACGGCACTTGTGAAGGTGGTAAATGACATTTTAATGGCATCGGACCGAGGCTCTGCATCTGTCCTCGTGCTCCTAGACCTTAGTGCCGCTTTTGATACCATCGATCACCACATTCTTTTGGAGAGATTGGAAACCCAAATTGGTCTACACGGACAAGTTCTGGCCTGGTTTAGATCTTATCTGTCGGAAAGATATCAGTTTGTCTCTGTGAATGGTTTGTCCTCTGACAAATCAACTGTAAATTTCGGTGTTCCTCAAGGTTCCATTTTAGGACCACTATTGTTCTCACTATATATTTTACCTCTTGGGGATGTTATTCGAAAACATAATGTAAACTTTCACTGCTATGCGGATGACACACAGCTGTACATTTCAATGAAACATGGTGAAGCCCCAAAATTGCCCTCGCTAGAAGCATGTGTTTCAGACATAAGGAAGTGGATGGCTGCAAACTTTCTACTATTAAACTCGGACAAAACAGAGATGCTTGTTCTAGGTCCCAAGAAACAAAGAGATATTCTGTTGAATCTGACAATTAATCTTAATGGTTGTACAGTCGTCTCAAATAAAACTGTGAAGGACCTCGGCGTTACTCTGGACCCTGATCTCTCTTTTGAAGAACATATCAAGACCATTTCAAGGACATCTTTTTTTCCATCTACGTAACATTGCAAAAATCAGAAACTTTCTGTCCAAAAATGATGCAGAAAAATTAATCCATGCTTTTGTCACTTCTAGGTTAGACTACTGCAATGCTCTATTTTCCGGCTACCCGGATAAAGCACTAAATAAACTTCAGTTAGTGCTAAATACGGCTGCTAGAATCCTGACTAGAACCAAAAAATTTGATCATATTACTCCAGTGCTAGCCTCTCTACACTGGCTTCCTGTCAAAGCAAGGGCTGATTTCAAGGTTTTACTGCTAACCTACAAAGCATTACATGGGCTTGCTCCTACCTATCTCTCTGATTTGGTCCTGCCGTACATACCTACACGTACGCTACGGTCACAAGACGCAGGCCTCCTAATTGTCCCTAGAATTTCTAAGCAAACAGCTGGAGGCAGGGCTTTCTCCTATAGAGCTCCATTTTTATGGAACGGTCTGCCTACCCATGTCAGAGACGCAAACTCGGTCTCAACCTTTAAGTCTTTACTGAAGACTCATCTCTTCAGTGGGTCATATGATTGAGTGTAGTCTGGCCCAGGAGTGGGAAGGTGAACGGAAAGGCTCTGGAGCAACGAACCGCCCTTGCTGTCTCTGCCTGGCCGGTTCCCCTCTTTCCACTGGGATTCTCTGCCTCTAACCCTATTACAGGGGCTGGGTCACTGGCTTACTGGGGCTCTCTCATGCCGTCCCTGGAGGGGTGCGTCACCTGAGTGGGTTGATTCACTGTTGTGGTCATCCTGTCTGGGTTGGCGCCCCCCTTGGGTTGTGCCGTGGCGGAGATCTTTGTGGGCTATACTCAGCCTTGTCTCAGGATGGTAAGTTGGTGGTTGAAGATATCCCTCTAGTGGTGTGGGGGCTGTGCTTTGGCAAAGTGGGTGGGGTTATATCCTTCCTGTTTGGCCCTGTCCGGGGGTGACCTCGGATGGGGCCACAGTGTCTCCTGACCCCTCCTGTCTCAGCCTCCAGTATTTATGCTGCAGTAGTTTATGTGTCGGGGGGCTGGGGTCAGTTTGTTATATCTGGAGTACTTCTCCTGTCCTATTCGGTGTCCTGTGTGAATCTAAGTGTGCATTCTCTAATTCTCTCCTTCTCTCTTTCTTTCTCTCTCTCGGAGGACCTGAGCCCTAGGACCTGAGCTCCAGGACTACCTGACATGATGACTCCTTGCTGTCCCCAGTCCACCTGGCCATGCTGCTGTTCCAGTTTCAACTGACCTGAGCCCTAGGACCATGCCCCAGGACTACCTGACATGATGACTCCTTGCTGTCCCCAGTCCACCTGGCCATGCTGCTGCTCCAGTTTCAACTTCCACCTGACTGTTCTGCCTTATTATTATTCGACCATGCTGGTCATTTATGAACATTTGAACATCTTGGCCATGTTCTGTTATAATCTCCACCCGGCACAGCCAGAAGAGGACTGGCCACCCCACATAGCCTGGTTCCTCTCTAGGTTTCTTCCTAGGTTTTGGCCTTTCTAGGGAGTTTTTCCTAGCCACCGTGCTTCTACACCTGCATTGCTTGCTGTTTGGGGTTTTTAGGCTGGGTTTCTGTACAGCACTTTGAGATATCAGCTGATGTACGAAGGGCTATATAAATAAATTTGATTTGATTTGATTTTGATTTGGAACTACAGACACCTTTGTTTTGCAAAAAGTAGAGAAGATATGGGTGAAGTAGGCAAGACCTGACTAATTCTCAGTTGAAACATAGTTTTTGTGTTTAATAAGCTTAACTACACATTATGTTCACATACAACTCTGACAGAGGATCTGTTCTTGCAGTTGGAAGTCTGTGACATTTCAGATTTAGATTTAATAATTTATCACAAAGTAGTTTGTATGTAGTGAACTACTTTTCCAAAGTAACTTTAGTTAAATAACTATATTTTTAGTGTAGGGTAGCTTTAGTGTAGCTCAACTTCTTCCACCGGGAAGTAATTGGTGGCTTGGTAAACTATTTTTGCATAGTAGCTTCCCCAACACTGCATTTGATGGAGGTAAAATCACCTCGAAATATGAATTTAGTAAATGAGGCATTCTTTCTGAGTTGTGTACAACACTCATGCTTATAAAGACTGTTTTGCCGTGAATCAATTTGATTCTGAATCCAATATGGCCAACATAATTACACTCAAACACCTTCACCTGCATACAAGTAGCCCTTGTTCATTTTGTTTTGTGATAATTCTGTCTTTAAATGGTTTCATAACGCTCTTAATATCTGGGACTATGTGTGGCACTGCCACGCCTCTGTTGTGTTTGAATAGTTTTTCGACATGTGTTCATGTTTTAATCTCATTTACACACTTGCAGCATATCAACAATGGCCAATTCCACAAAATATAATAACAAGCGTTTCACGACACAAGAACGCAGTAGCGTAACCAAGTTACAAGGGAAGCAACCGTAATACCAACTGGAATGTTGTCCCAGCCTGAAAGATGCTGGGGATACTCCAGTAGTGGATGTGGTTGGTTGTCTGGTTGTGAAGGAGATTCTGTCACAAACAGACTTGCCTGTAGACCTTTGCAAACACCTAATTGACCTGTGGGTGGAGTTTTCTTGTTGTTGAATGTGGCAAAACGGCCTGCAGGTCATGTCCTATATATTTCGGTCATGTCCGATATTAACTGTGGGTGGTTGGCATTGATTACGGACTGGGGCACGCCCAGCAGCAGTTGTGGAGAGTGACAGAACCTGTAAGGGTGACAGTCAGTTTATGTAGAGTTTAGTTAGAGTGTAGCTAGGTCATAGACTATGACTTAGAAGTGTTGGTGGTGACATACATGGCAGGGCTCCACACACATATACAGTACCAGTTAAGTTTGGACACACCTACTCATTCTAAGGTTTTTCTGAATTTTTTTGTAGAATAATAGTGAATACATTAAAACTGTGAAATAACACATATGGAATCATGCCGTAAGCAAAAAAGTGTTAAACAAATCAAAATGTATTTTATATTTGAGATTCTTCAAAGTAGCCACCTTTTGCCTTGATGACAGCTTTGCACACTCTTGCTTTTTGGTACTACATGATTCCATTTGTGTTATTTCATAGTTTTGATGTAATTATAAGAGTGTGGGGGGGCTAACGTAATTACAAGGGTAGGAGCTAAACATATACAATCCACAGGGGAACCTTTGACTGAAAAAATAACTTTTCCATGTCTGAGCCCACTTGCCTTTGAGACGATTACAATAGCCACGACATAAAAAAAAACATGTGTAACTGTATGCATGTTTGTCAGCCAGGACCACACAGCACTGAGCATGTTCATAGTTGATATTTCCAACTACTGTATCTATGTGTTTATAGTTCTATTTTTCCAAGATGCATGAAGATATCCTGATGTTGCTTATTTGTGTATGTAAGGCAGACATTTTACTACTTGTATCCAACATTTGTGCATTATCCGAGCTTGCAACTTTGGATAAAATGAGCTTCGGTGGACCATCCCCCCCCTACAGCCAGGCATTATTCTGCACTTTTGAGTTTAGGGGGTGTCACAATATCAATTTAACAATTTCTTTTGTGGTAAAATATGTGTATACAACCATCCATTTCATATATCGGAGGCCTTAGAGATATGGACAAACATGGTTGTGCTTTGTTATACCTAGGGTAGGGGTCTCTCAAGGAGGTTGGTGGCATCTTAGTTGGGGAGAACAGGCTTGTGGTAATGACTGGAGCGGAATCCGTGGAATGGTATCAAATACATCAAACATATGGGTTACATGTGTTTGATGCCATTCCATAAGCGCCTTTCCAGCCAGTATTATGAACCGCCCTCCCCTCAGCACTGCTAAAAAATGAAAGCCCTTTTTGAGGATTGGCCACTAGTCTACAATGACGTTTCTATGTGAGAATTGCCAGAGCAATCTGAGATACCACAACAAAAATTAGGGCTACGATGGTGTGGAATCGCCCTGTTGTTCTCTGTCGTTCCCTGTTGTTCTCCGCTTCTCTGGGCATTGTGTTCAGAGCTTTTTTCACTTTGTGATGATGCTCCAAAAGCACCCCACTCACCGGCTGGAGTGGCCCAGAGGCCAGAGGCCCTTTAAGAGGCTCTCTGTCTCTCTCTCCCCCTCCCTCTCTCTCTCTTTCTCTCTCTCTCTCACTTTCTCCAGTCAATTATTTTATTCTCTGTCTTTGCCTGCCCCCCCCCTGTGTGTGTGGACATCACATCAGTCAAAGCTCTTGATCTGACACACAGCAGCTGCCTCGTGTGAGTGCCAAACTTATTGCAAGTGGGTCACTCTGATGGCTCCCTTCACGATTTGTCCCTTTGGCCCCCAACCTCAGCTCCTCCAAACACCATTAGCAATTATTACAAACGTCAAATGACTGAAGAACTCCTTTGTAATTCCTTTCATTTTCCCATTGATCAATTCAAATTGTTTATCCAGCTGAGCGTCTCTTTAATCCTGCTTATTTACTCAGCAGCTCTGCCGACATTCGTTTTGCATTTATCAGCCCCGTGTTCAGCAGCACTACTCTCTCTTACCCATCCACTCTCCTGCACCTGTTCCTCTACCTCTTGTCAAGACTGGCCTTGCTCTTACCTTGTTTGAACTCGTCTGTTTGTTTCTAGTTCAATCCAGTGGAATTCAATGTAGAAAATGGAAGCAGCTCCTAAAATGATTGCTCAAAAAGTAATAGCCTGATTATACATTATACATCACATTGAGTTGTGTGTCTCTTCCCCCTCATGAGACAGTCTGCACCTGAAGTAATGTTCTTTCTCAGCATTGCAAATAAAGCCATCAGTGTCTTAGTGTTTATAGCACTGAGGGATTTGGTTACATTCACTCGAAGGCTGGTACAGAAACACATGACAATACATTCACTGTCCAGAAGATTGATGTAAGACTGGGATTTAAATGAGGAGTGTGCGCCTTAGAGTGGGTGTACATTTGTGTAATACGCTTTTGTGTGCATCTTGCAGTTGAACTGTCAGCAATTCAATTCAATTGCATACGAATCAATGAGCTCAAACCTCCAACAGCTTTCTCAGAGGCTGGGCATCCCCTCATTATCCCCAACAGACTGCTCTGTTTTCTCAACTTAATTACCAACACAAACATTTCTCTTTTCAATACCACATACACTCCAATCACTCTCAAAGCTGAAGCCCTCACCCTGCTGCTCTTTCCCCATATCCACGCCTCCCTCCCTTTCTCCAGCAGGTCCATATGAGGGTTGGCTGTCAAACTGTCTGTCTGGTGGCTGAAGCAGGGTAGATTCAGTCGGAGAGCTGGTAAAAGTGGAGCTTACTGTCATCCTCACTGGGGTCTGCAGCCAGCTGTGCAGGCGGGATGTATGTACCATGTACCCTGAGTAGTAGATGTAAACCTCTGGAGTAGAGCTCTCCCAGACCCAATTCACTCAGTCAGGCTGTCAGTCTCATCCCAGTGTTCACAGCTTGAATCACTTATTTTGGCAGTGAAGCTCGTGCTTCTATTGGTGTAGCCGTGCCCTCGTGTCCAGGGCTTGTGCATTGTTAACATGAATTCATGTCTAGAGTTTGATTGGCATTGATGTTTTTCCTTCCTGTCCACTCTTTTCAGCATTGTCAGATCAAGGCAAGTGCGATGTTTCACAATGCTGTCCATCAAGACTCATTTGAAGTATCTGGCACTCTAATGATCCTGATCAATGAATTCGCCTGGCTCAGAGAAGTTGTCAGTCTCATCACGTTCATATGCATGGCACGGTAGAGATCACAATAGAACAACTTCTGAGGAGTATTTCTGTCTGTAATAAAGAACTCATTCTGATTGTTTGGGCCTGGTTCCCCAGTGGGTGGGCCTATGCCCCTCCCAGGACAGCCCCTGCCCAGTCATGTCAAATCCATAGATTAGGGACAAATGAATTGATTTCAATTGACTGATTTCCTTATATGAACTGTAACTCAGCAAAATCTTTGAAATTGTTCATTGTACTAACTCAGTCGGGGTCTCAACTTAATGTTGAGACTTCGAATAGTAGAATACACAAGGTGCAATTTCGAAATTTGGTTGAGCTTTAGTAGTTTTTCTCTCTCAATCAATTAGCCCATTTCAACAACAAAAAATAAACAAATATTGGTAAATGAGTCTAGCCAGCGATCTAAACTTGCAGTAATCATGGTCCCATTACAGACTGGGGGGCCCCCATTAATTTTGTTAGTCACTCTCGATCAAGATATTATATGCAAAACTACAAAAATCTCTCTCCAACCTATGGCAAGATGTGTAGAACTGCAGAAAATGTACTGTAGAACTGTTAACTTGTCTCTAGACCCATGGCAAAATGAGTAGAATTGCATGAAATTAGTTATACAAATGCTAATTCTTCTCTCTTCCCATGGCAAAATGTGTAGAATTGCAGCAAACTTTCTTTAAAACCACAACATTTTCTCTACACCCCAAAATATGTAGAATTGCAGGGAAAAAACACGAAAACATATTTTTTCTCTCCGCTGTCAAGGTGGCAAAATGTGTGGGGTGGGTATGGATGTGTGTACGCAGACCCAAGAGTCACTGCAGCCCTTCATGATGAGTTCATGTGGCTCTCATGTGGCTCCCAAATGAAAGCCTAAGACCAGTAGCATGGGGAAATATTGTCTAGATGAAGTTAATACATGGACTGGCTGGGCTATGGGACAGTGGATGTGCTTTGATAAATACTAATGGAACTGCTACAAGCATTACCCGGAGAATGTGATGATTGTGGTGCTATGACTCCCCGCTGTCAACCAATCAGCATCAAGGATCTAAATAACCTGTTTCATAAGGCTGTTTATTTAGAAAAAAAATCAAAGACAACACTGTGGTCATGCTAATGCTTAGCCCAAGGGTAGCATAACCAAGGCTGGCACAACTTAATCCCTTCTGAGAGGTGGTTGGAGAGTGGGTGTGCAATTTGGCACCATTTGTCCCCAGTGCTGATATATTCATGTATTCAAGCCCATGACTGCCATGGAACGAGGGAAAAGGTACTAGGAATTTAAAATAAAACACATCCAGATTAGAGAAGACCATCCTGTTCATTTAATCAGAAATAGTACAATCCTTTCTAATCTGTCTTCTTTAAATTTGGTCCAGGTTTTCCAGCCTTATAATGCCAACTTGCCCAGATGTGTTTTCGAAATCTCCTACCGTTCATTTCTTCAAGATCTCCACCCTTCCTCCGTAGGTAGGATTGGTTCTTCTCTTCCCTCCTCTCCTCTTCTTTCTTCTCCTCTCATTTCCTCTCTGCTGATCTCCTCTCCTCTTATCTCTTCTCTCATTTCCTCTCCTCTCGTCTCCTCTCCTCTTATCTCCTTGTTTTCTCTTTGTTTATAGCCCTCTGCTATTTGCTGATGTTGTAATTTATGAATCCCTGATCTCGCTCAATCCATGCCACATGAAAACAGGATTACAGAGAGAATCCGCATTAAATAGCTCTAATCAGGACATTAATAAGGATTTGAAATCTAATTTCATCTGCACAGGAAACTGGAGCACAGAGTACACTCGCATATCCCTCTGTAAAAAACAACAACAACAACCATCCACCAGTATACAGCCCAGGATCATTATACCCATCAGCAGCCATCCACACCTATAAAGGTGAAATTCTGTTTCTATAAAGGACGAGTTCTGTTCCATTGGCTGTCTTACAGTTGGCTTCAGAGTGGGACTGTATGAACCACATCATCAGTTTTCTGTTCTGTTCCCACAGTGCCTAAAGGAACAGCCACGCTCTGGGCCTTGTGGGCTGGATATGGAACCCTCGGGGGAAAAACCCTCCAGCATGGTCAGAGGTGTACAGGCAGTCATCTGTCCACTCATCCACCACCAGCAGCAGCACGGAGATATGCTCTGTGGACCGAACAGACAGCCATAGAAGCAGAGCTTCAACATGAAGATCCACACCATGGAGACTGCCCACATGGTCCACAGCCCACTCATCACATTTATTGCAAATTCAAGTGTTTGTGTTTTTTCCCCTGTCACGTACATACAAGAAACTGGCAGTGTTCCTCTCACAACTGTCGCTTGGAGGTATGGAGAATTTCGTATTGCAAAAACGGTTTGAATGGTCCACAGCAGCAAGATTTTGATTGGATGTTACATTTCAAGAACCCCCCCCCCCTCACATGCCCATACAAGGGGTGCTGTGTGTTATGTGCGTCACTGTTTTCCGTCTTGGTAGTTATTGCCTATGCTAGTTTTCAAGTTATCAAGTGTGACTGACAGTCTGCGATTTATATTTATTGAAATTGAAATGGGATTACACTGGTGAAGTCAAATGTCACAACACGTTCTAAACCGCTCTGGTGACAAACAAACTTTTTTCCTTGTCTGCATTTGTCCACATGGCTGCGCTTTGCTACCACCAAAAAGGTTGTGAAGATTGCCCATTGTTTGGTTTTTGTAAGCACCAAAAAACGGATAAAATGAAGTACTTATTCAAATAAGTTAATACATGTTTTAAATGTAAAAAAAACTATGTATTATTAGCTAGCTAGCTGGCTACAGTAGGCCACAACCCAACTGAGCTGCTAGCTAGCTAACTTTACACACGGTTTATTAAATGTCGTCAGCTAGTTAGCTAACTTCCTATTAGCTTGCTATCTTGATGTAATGCGTAGATAACAGCAATGGAAGAGGGTTGAAATTGCAGCTCCAGCTGTCAGTAAAGGAAGAGTGTAGTAACTCAATAAGAATAACAAAACAAGGCTATATACAGGGGGCACCGGTACCGAGTCAGTGTGCAGGGGTACAGCCTAGTTGAGGTAATCTGTACATGTAGGTGGGGGCGAAGTGACTATGCAAGGGTAGCAAACAAACAGCGAGTAGCAGCAGTGTTCAAGGGGGGGGGCAATGTAAATTGTCCGGTGGTGATTTTTATGAATTATCTAGCAGTGTAATAGCTTGGGGGTAGAAGCTGTTGAGGAGCCTTTTGGTCCTAGACTTGGCACTCCAGTTCTGCTTGGGTGACTGGAGTCTCTGACAATTTTATGGGCTTTCCTCTGACGCTGCCTATTATATACCTAGGTCCTGGATGGCAGGAAGCTTGGCCCCAGTAATGTACTGGGCCGTTTGCACTACCCTCTGTAGCGCCTTACGGTCAGATGCTGAGCAGTTAAACATCACACACAGGGTAGCCTAGTGGTTAGAGCATTGGACTAGTAATTGGAAGGTTGCAAGTTCAAATCCCCGGGCTGACAAGGTACAAATCTGTCGTTCTGCCCCTGAACAGGCAGTTAACCCACTGTTCCTAGGCCGTCATTGAAAATAAGAATTTGTTCTTAACTGACTTGCCTAGTAAAATAAAGAAATAAAACACAATATATCAACATATTACAATTAGAGCAGGCCAACTCTGCTGGATGTGCAGTTTTCTGCTTCAGCCCAGCAATAACAGACATGATTCAACTTATCAAATCGAATGAATTGAAAATCAAGTGTGCTATTGCTGGGCTCACCCAGTAGATCCCCTGAAATTATGCTTTATTAACAATAGCCTACTTGTTACTACTCAATTATCTATTCTTGTCTACACTAAAAACATAATTCCACTTTGATATTAAGGGGTTTTGTGTGTAGGCCAGTGACACAAAATCAATGTATTCATTTTGAATTCAAGCTGTAACACAACAACATTTGGAATGAGTCAAGGGGTATGAATACTTTCTGAAGGCACTGTACATGTAAACAGGGCTGAAAGTGACTGGTAGCAGGAATATATAAATACTCATGGTAATATACTAATGGTAATATATACATGTAAATAGGAGTAATATAGTGACCAGTAGCAGGATAAATATTGAAATACTCATGGTAATATACTAATGGTAATATATACATGTAAATAGGAGTAATAGTGACCAGTAGCAGGATAAATATTGAAATACTCATGGTAATATACTAATGGTAATATATACATGTAAATAGGAGTAATAGTGACCAGTAGCAGGATAAATATTGAAATACTCATGGTAATATGTGATGCGCTGGGCCGTGCGCACCACCCTCTGTAGCGCCTTCCAGTCGCGAGTGGTGCAGTTGCCATACCAAACGGTGATACAATGAGGCCAAATCGATTCATCCTCCTAAAAGGGAGAAGAGGCATTGTAGTGCTTTCTTCGTGCCTGTTCTGCTGTGAGAGGACCATGTTGAGCCCACTATCACATCTCCATGAACTGTGTAGCTCTTCCACTGTACAGAATTAACCAGGATGGGATGGTGGTGCTCCTCATGTGTGCAACCTATTGTGCTGGAACAAAGGCTTCCAAACCCATGTCTCTCCACAATGCCTCTGAGGAGCCTATATATAATACTGCAATAGATACACTGTTTGCTCCTTCAACAATATTAATGAGTAACACATAATTAACCACTTTTATTAGCTCTTAAAAGCACAGGCGCTGTAATTTGCAGATTCATCTCAGTTGATGCCCGCTCATAATAGGCTACCTTAATTGCCTGAGTCGTGCTCTGATAATATCTCATTGGAACTTCAAAGCTGCGTCTGTAATGTAAAGAACCTCACTGCTTACTACCTGTATCTAAGGTCCTGTTGCGTGATATGATAATCAAGGGTATGGTAATTAGACACAGAGGGAGAGGGAAGGGAAGAGAGAGACTCAATTGTGTGAAGTACAAACAGTAACAGCATGTGTCACAGCTTTTAAAGCACAGTGGCAGCGAGAGAGAAAGAGATGCTGTGTTGTGCAGAGATGCTGTGTTGTGCAGAGATGCTGTGTTGTGCATAGATGCTGTGTTGTGCAGAGATGCTGTGTTGTGCAGAGATGCTGTGTTGTGCAGAGATGCTGTGTTGTGCAGAGATGCTGTGTTGTGCGGAAGGGAACAGCTCTTATTGACACCCTTGATAAAGATGAGCAAAAATGATTGTATAAAATACATCAAAATGCTCAAACAATTGGGAAATGATTTTTAACTAATACAATTGCTCAGAGAAATAGATTTTGTTTAACAAGTAATACTTTTTCCAAAAGGTTGGGGTCAAAATTGATACCCCTGTTTTCAATACTTTCAATACTTCACCTTGCGAGGTTTCAAGTCCGTGACAGAGATGTCAAAATGTTGATTTTGTGGCCAATTAACCATTTCTTTGTGGATGTTGATGTGTGCTTGGGGTTATTGTCTTGCTGGAAGATCCACTTGCGGCCAAGTTTCAGCCTCCTGGCAGAGGAACCAGGTGTTTGGCTAAAATGTCCTGGTACTGGGTAAAGTTCATAATGCCGTTGACCTTAACAAGAGTCCCAGGACCAGTGGAAGCCAAATATCCCCATAACATCAAAGATCCACCACCACATTTAAAGTAGGTATGGGGTTATTTTCTTCTCATGCCTTCTCATTTCGACACCAAACCCGAAGAGCACAACAGATGTTAACACCTGGAGTTTGCTAAACGGGATTGGCACTTCGATTGGAACCTCTACTTTGAGCTCTTTGGCCCTGCACACCGGGGGGTTTGGAGTCGAAATGAGAATGCATGAGCAGAAAAGAACCCCATACCTACTGTGAAATATGGTGGTGTATTTTAGCATATAATACAGTACAGCTCTGGACAAACTGAAGAGAGCACTGCAAAATGACCCGTTTCTCTGGTTTTTACTACTTCTAGGTATGTTTAGGTAAAATTAACATATATGTTTTATTCTATAAACTACTGACAACATTTCTCCCAAATAAAAAATGGTGTCATTTAGAGCATTTATTTGCAGAAAATGACAACTGGTCAAAATAACAAAAAATATACAATGTTGTCAGACCTCGGATAATGCAAAGAAAATAAGTTCATATTCATTTTTTAAAACAACACAATACTAATGTTTTAACTTAGGAAGAGTTCAGAAATCAATATTTGGTGGAATAACCATGATTTTCAATCACAGCTTTCATGCGTCTTGGCATGCTAGCCACCAGTCTTTCACATTGCCACTTAATATAATATAATGGCTAGTGATACATTTTTTACATCAATTTACCATTATAAAGTGGCTGGAGTTGAGTCAGAATGTTGGCAGCAGCCACTCAATGTTAGTGTTGGCTGTTTAACAGTCTGATGGCCTTGAGATAGAAGCTGTTTTTCAGTCTCTCGGTCCCTGCATTGATGCACCTGTACTGACCTCGCCTTCTGGATGGTAGCGGGGTGAACAGGCAGTGGCTCGGGTGGTTGTTGTCCTTGATGATCTTTATGGCCTTCCTGTGACATCGGGTGGTGTAGGTGTCCTAGAGGGCAGGCAGTTTGCCCCTGGTGATGCGTTGTGCAGACATCCCTACCCCCTGGGCCCAGGGTGAATTACAGCAAGGCTCATACAGCTGAGGCCAGACCCCAGAGCATCAATCTGAGCAGAGGAACCTTCTCACCATAGTTCCATCAAATGTCATATCAATGGCTCCTCTCCAGTCCTCTGTCTGGCTGCATGCAAACAAGGGTTCTGGGGTCCTTTTTACAATGTCACAGTGGGTAGGTGGTAACCCTCCCACGAACTCAGCTGTCCAAGAAAATGTCAAATTTGTTTAGAACAATAAAATGACTAAAAAGTCAAATCTGAGGTTTCCTATCCTGTTATTATCGGCCTCTTTGTTTATTAAGACTGCTTCATAAACAAAGAGGCCAATTATAGCAGGATGTGTGGAGAGGACCTCTGGGCAATTTTCTTTAGATGTCTGTAGCAGGGACATTTCTGTTTTCTCATGGAGGATCATAGAATGACATTGATCAGCCAATCAAAAATGAGGATGTTCTCATTCACCCACGCACACACACACACACACACACACACACACACACACACACACACACACACACACACACACACACACACACACACACACACACACACACACACACACACACACACACACACACACACACACACACACACACACACACACAGACCCTGTGTCAATTATTCATCAGACATGCGCTCAAGACGATGATGAAACAACTCTAACCCTGGGACAAACAGAGTGCGAAATGGAGATGGGTGATTCTAGAAGGTGAGGGGAAGAAGACAGATGGAAGAACAGAACACACCTGTTATTTTTTGTAACATCAACGTGCTTGTGGAGGTCTATCCTGGATGCAAAAGGGAATAGAGCTGTTTGTGATTAACCCTGTCTGTCTGTCACTTCCTCCTTCCTTTTGTACCTTTCACATCTGTGACACTGTGCAGCTGGTGCTCTTTTTTCCCCATGGGTCCCGAGGTTGTAGAATAGGACAGGTTAGAACCTGTGTTCTGATAGCTAAGCTAGGTTTCTGTGTTGGAGAGCAGAATCATCACAAGGCTGCAGTAGAGATGCAGTCTTAACTGGCACCATTAACCCACAGACAGATAGACTTCAGTGTTGTTACTTCACAACATTCAATGTAAAGGATAATGAACACGGCTTTGCATAGATATGAATATAATCCTGACTATTACATAACTGGACTGAATGATCATGTCGTAATAGGATAGCATGAATTACATATAAACACAACTGCAGCCAATATACTGCTGCACAGTATAGTTTGACACTGCTCACAATGACTGTTAACTACAAAGTGGCCCGCGGGTACACATGACGACGGCAAAGGTGTTATAAACTGCATAACTAACCACGAAATGGCAGACAAAGGGTGAGCGCTCACTAATACAACTCAAACTATCAAGATGAGTCTCTATTAAGTTGCTGCAGTAGCGAGTAGGCTGTACAATAGAACAAAACTGATAGAATGTCACTTCTATGACAAGGGCATGAACATTCTAATGCGTCTATGCATAAAACCTAGCTGGAAGTAGTTAGCCTTGTCAGCTGGCTAGTAGCTATCAATGACGATGCGTAAGCAATTAACTCAATAATAACAGAAGCATTACTTTATCCCCAACAGCACGCAATATGATTAAAAAGGTGGGTGCACTATACCAGGGACAGAGGCGAGTTGGGCCTCCCCATGAGGATGTTGCTAGAGGTCACATCAAATGGAGCTGTGATGTCGGCTGTCTCGCCGCCCGTGGAGAAACTGGGTGGTTGCTCCCGAACTCTTACCAGAGATTTTGTAGTGCTGGTACCTGGTAAAGGAGAACTAGGAGGAGCAGAGTGGCCGCAGATGGTTGGTGTCTACTTCCCTCCTCCACCAGGAAGGAATGAAGCTGGCTTTACTGTCGTGCTTCACCTTGCAGCTGCGGAAATGGGGAAGGTGCGGATGATAAAAAGGCCCTGCTGAGTGGGGAGGCTCCTGTATTACCTGTGCTGGTCCCTATAGTGTCGAGTCCAGCCTGGTCTTGATGGCAGATCTGGTTCAGCTTCTGTAGCGGCTAACCTATAAAGTGTCTGTACTTCTGTCTCAGAGCGTCAACCGGGTGTGAGTGCTCTGAGAGACCAAGGGACTCAGGAGTAAATGCTCCCTGAATCTCGTAGGCAGTACTTGACTTGCAGGAGTGGTGTCTGGACGACGACCCTAAGCACACAGCCAAGACAACGCAGGAATGGATTCGACACAAGTCTCTAAGTGGTCCAGCCAGAGCCTGGACTTGAATCCTTATCGAACATCTCTGGAGAGACCTGAAAATAGCTGTGCAGCGACGCTCCCCATCCAACCTGACAGAGCTTGAGAGGATCTGCAGAGGAAAATGGGATAAACTCCCCAAATACAGGTGTGCAAAGCTTGTAGCATCATACCCAAGAAGACTTGATGCTGTAATCATTGCCAAAGGTCCTTCAAAAAAGTTCTGAGTAAAGAGTCTGAATACTTACAGTTGAAGTCGGAAGTTTACATACACCTTAACAAAATACATTTCATCTCAGTTATTCACAACTCCTGACATTTAATCTGAGTAAAAATTCCCTGTCTTAGGTCAATTAGGATCACCACTTTTTTTAAGAATGTGAAATGTCAGAATAATAGTAGAGAGAGTGATTTATTTAAGCTTTTATTCATTTTATCACATTCTTAGTGGGTCAGAATGTCACGACTTCTACCGAAGTCAAAGTCTCTCCTTGTTCGGGCGGTGCTCGGCGGTCGACGTCACCAGTCTTCTAGCCATCATTGATCCATTTTTCATTTTCCATTGGTTTTGTCTTGTCTTCCTACACACCTGGTTTCAATCCCATTCATTACCTGTTGGGTATTTAACCCTCTGTTTCCCCTCATGTCTTTGTCAGAGATTGTTTGTTATTCAGTGTTGTGTTTTGTATTGGTGCGAGACGGGTCCTCGTACCCACTTTATTTATTGTTACATTTAATGTTTGGAGTATGTTTCGTTTATTTGTTATTTAATACTCAATTTCACTCCGTTTGATTCTCCTACGCCTGACTTCCCTGCCACCTATACACACGACTCTGACACAGAAGTTTACATACGCTGAATTACTATTTGGTAGCTTTGCCTTTACATTGTTTAACTTGGGTCAAACGTTTTGGGTAGCCTTCCACAAGCTTCCCACAATAAGTTGGGTGAATTTTGACCTATTCATCCTCACAGAGCTGGTGTA
Organism: Oncorhynchus tshawytscha; assembly: GCF_018296145.1. NCBI lineage: Eukaryota > Metazoa > Chordata > Actinopteri > Salmoniformes > Salmonidae > Oncorhynchus > Oncorhynchus tshawytscha. The sequence continues at coordinate 64,522,206 of NC_056434.1, forward strand.
ACTGAGTCAGGTTTGCAGGCCTCCTTGCTCGCTCATGCTTTTTCAGTTCTGCCTACAAAATGTTCTACAGGATTGTCAGGGCTTTGTGATGCCACTCCAATACCATTAATTTGTTGTCCTTAAGCCATTTTGCAACAACTTTGGAAGTATGCTTGGGGTCATTGTCCATTTGGAAGACCCATTTGCGTTCAAGCTTTAACTTCCTGACTGATGTCTTGAGATGTTGCTTCAATATATCCACATAATTTTCCTGCCTCATGATGTCATCTATTTTGTGAAGTGCACCAGTCCCTCCTGCAGCAAATCACCCCCACAACATGATGCTGCCACCCCCGTGCTTCACGGTTGGGATGGTGTTCTTCGGCTTGCAAGCCTCCCGCTTTTCCCTCCAAACATAACGATGGTCATTATAGCCAAACGGTTCGATTTTTGTTTCATCAGACCAGAGGCCATTTCTCCAAAAAGTACGATCTTTGTGCCCATGTGCAGTTGCAAACCGTAGTCTGTCATTTTTATGGCGGTTTTGGAGCAGTGGCTTCTTCCTTGCTGAGCGGCCTTTCAGGTTATGTCGATATAGGACTCATTTTACTGTGGATATAGATACTTTGTATCTGTTTCCTCCAGTATCTTTATAAGGTCATTTTCTGTTGTTCTGGGATTGATTTGCACTTTTTACACCAAAGTACATTCATCTCTAGGAGACAGAACGCATCTCCTTCCTGAGCGGTATGACGGCTGCGGGATCCCATGGTGTTTATACTTGCGTAATATTGTTTGTAAAAATGAACGTGGTATCTTCAGGCATTTTGAAATTGCTCCCAAGGATGAACCAGACATGTGGAGGTCTACAATTGTTTTTCTGAGGTCTTGGCTGATTTCTTTTGATGTTCCCATGATGTCAAGCAAAGAGGCACTGAGTTTGAAGGTAGGCCTTAAAATACATCCACAGGTACACCTCCAATTGACTAAAATTATGTCAATTAGCCTATCAGTAGCTTCTAAAGCCATCACATAATTTTCTGCAATTTTCCAAGCTGTTTCAAGGCACAGTCAACTTAGGGTATGTAAACTTCTGACCCACTGGAATTGTGATACAGTGAATTATAAGTGAAATACTCTGTATGTAAACAATTGTTGGAAAAATGACTTGTGCCATGCACAAAGTAGATGTCCTAACAGACTTGCCAAAACTATAGTTTGTTGAAAAACGAGTTTTAATGACTCCAACCGAAGTGTATGTAAACTTCCGACTTCAACTGTATGTAAATGTGATATTTCAGTTTTACATTTTTAATACATTTGCAAAAATGCTTTCTCATTATTGTATATTGTGTGTAGAATGATGAGGGGGAAAAAACAATTTAATACATTTCAGAGTAAGGCTGTAACGTAACAAAATGTGGAAAAAGTCAAAGGGTCTGAATACTTTCTGAATGCTGTATAAACATTTTGAGTTAGCTAACATGCACTAAGACCTCACTCAATGAGTTGTATACCGCCATAAGCAAACAGGAAAATGCTCATCCAGAGGCGGCGCTCCTAGTGGCCGGGGACTTTAATGCAGGGAATCTTGAATCCATTTTACCAAATTTCTACCAGCATATTAAATCTGCAACCCAAGGGAAAAAAAAAAAAAAAAAAAAACTCTAGACCACCTTTACTCCACACACAGAGACGCGTACAAATCTCTCCCTCACCCTCCATTTGGAAAATATGACCATAATTCTATCCTCCTGATTCCTGCTTACAAGCAAAAATTAAAGCAGGAAGCACCAGTGACTCGGTCAATAAAAAAAGTGGTCAGATGAAGCAGATGCTAAACTACAGGACTATTTTGCTAGCACAGACTGGAAAATGTTCCTGGATTCTTCCGATGGCATTGAGGAGTACACCACATCAGTCACTGGCTTCATCAATAACTGCATCGATGACATCGTCCCCACAGTGACTGTACGTACATACTCCAAAACGAAGCCATGAATTACAGGCAAAATCCGCACTGAGCTAAAGGGTAGAGCTGCCACTTTCAAGGAGCAGGACTCTAACCTGGAAGCCTATAAAAAATCCCGCTATGCCCTCTGACGAACCATCAAACAGGCAAAGCGTCAATACAGGACTAAGATCGAATCGTACTACACCGGCTCCGATACTCGTCGAATGTGGCAGGGCTTGCAAACTATTAAAGACTACAAAGGGAAACACAGCCTAGAGCTTGTCAGTGACAGGAGCCTACCACACAAGCTAAATTACTTCTATGCTCACTTTGAGGCAAGTCACAATGAAACATGCATGAGAGCATCAGCTGTTTCAGATGACTGTGTGATCATGCTCTCCGCAGCCGATGTGAGTAAGACCTTTAAAAACAGGTCAACATTCACAGATTACCAGGATGTGTACTCCGAGCATTGCTCTGACCAACAAGTGTCTTCACTGACATTTTCAACCTCTCCCTATCTGAGTCTGTAATACCAACATGTTTCAAGCAGACCACCATAGTCCCTGTGCCCAAGAACACTAAGGTAACCTCCCTAAATGACTACAGACCCGTAGCACTCACGTTTGTAGCCATGAAGTGCTTTGAAAGGCTGGTCATGGCTCACATCAACACCATTATCCCAGAAACCCTAGACCCACTCCAATTTGCATACCACCCTAACAGATCCACAGATGATGCAATCTCTATTGCACTCCATACTGCACTTTCCCACCTGGACAAAAGGAACATTTATGTGGAATGCTATTCATTAACTACAGCTCAGCATTCAAACACCATAGTGCACTCAAAGCTCATCACTAACCTAAGGACCCTGGGACTAAACACCTCCCTCTGCAACTGTATCCTGGACTTCCTGACTGGCCGACCCCAGGTGGTAGGGTAGGTAACAACACACCCACCACGCTGATCCTCAACACGGGGGCCCCTTCCTGTACTCCCTGTTCACTCATGACTGTATGGCCAGGCACAACTCCAACACCATCATTAAGTTTGCTGATGACACAACAGCCTGATCACGACGAGACAGCCTATAGGGAGGAGGTCAGAGTCCTGGCCATGTGGTGCCAGGACAACAACCTCTCCCTCAATGTGATCAAGACAAAGGAGATGTTTGTGGACTACAGGAAACGGAGGACCGAGCACACCCCCATGGACAAAGTTTGGAATGATCTGGAATGGTAGTAGTGGCTAGTAGTATCACAAAGTAGTAGTATCGTCGATCTGGTGCGTCATAGTAGTCATGACGCTGGCTAGGGGAGGGTGCAAGGTTCCTACTGAGGAAGGCACATATACAGTATGTGTCTTCGGGGTGATGGCACCATTTGGTTTGCGCTGCAGAGTACACACTATCTGCTGGCTCAAGTCTGAGATCTAGAGAGGGGCCATGACATCTCTGCGCGTCTGATGCTCTCTCTGAGCACAGCCACATCGTCGGGGACTGGTGAACACACATCCTCATCTCTGACCAACACACTATCACAGCTTATTGCAAAATAGACACAAATTACTTGTTTGAAATTTGTGACAGGCACACGTGTGTATTACCTGTTTTACACACAATTTTCTTCAAAATGCATGTGTACATTACACAATTTTCTTACAGATTGCAACTTGTAGCTAACAGTATTAGTGGTTAGGGTAAGGGTTAGGGGTTAAGGTTAGGTGACATGCTAGCTAAGTAGTAGAAGGGTTAGCTAACATGCTAGCTAAGTAGTTGCAAAGTTTCTAATTATCTAAAATGTTAAAGTTGTCCATAATGTGATTCAAACGTGCAACGTTTGGGTTGCTAGACCTTCGAGTTATATGTCCACCCATCCTCCCCGACCAACCTCCCTCATATCGTTTCTGTCTGTGATTGAAATGCACTGTATACAATAGTGTACTTGTACACAGAATCATTAGACTTTTTCCATGTACCCGTCACAAATTTCCAAGTAATTTGTGTCTATTTAACAATCTGTGACAGTGGGTTGCTCTTGACTGAAGGTCAGATCCTTGTGTGAGGCCAGGTACTGGTGTGTCTCTGAACTGTGTCTCCTAGCTTTGGTGTGGCGTAGGTTTAGTTGGCCGTGGAGTCTGTAGCTGAATAGAAAGCCCTGAGTGTTTGCATTTCATGGTGAAATGCTTTGTATCCATCCCTTATTCTGTAATTTTCTGTCATGAAGACAGGGAACTGGGCTGCCTCACATCTAAATTATATTCATTCTGTTAACTTGCCTTATGCTGGAAGGCTTTATTCTTTAGTTGTATTCTGGCACGCAATCTTGTAGTGATGCAGCTGGCTGACCTCGCAAGACTTCCACAACATTCTCCAATAGATCTCCGTACATAAGACACAATGGAAAATAGATAATAGATCCATGATTGTAGGACCCTTTCAGCTCTCCCAAGGCTATGATTGAAATGGCTTTCAATGTGTGTCAAATTCTCCACCAACGTGGATGGCCTTCAGTCTTTCCATACAAAAAACGTCACGTGTGAGAACGAAGCATTGAGTCTTTTTTTTGTTTTTGTTTCAAACACCTGGCTCTACAGGGATGGCTTTTCATTACATCAAGGACATAAGGTAGACTAGGAAAAACAGACAAAAATAGTATATAATCAAATTCCACCTTTGTTCATGTAAAAAAATATATACATTTTTGGGACTTAAACACTAACCAATCATACACCGCAATTGTCCATTTGTACAATACTCAATGACCTTGTTTCTGTATGGCGAGAGAGAGCGAGGAAATGCTAACAGTGAGGTGTGGAATCCATTTCTGGAACTGATGGGCAGCTCTACGGACATAGGGGTCCCATTTGATTATAGCAATCAGGATTCTCTGTTCAAGCATTTATTGATCTTTCTTCACTTATATCCAGACCCAATGTGTCCAAGTATAAGATTGGAGACATTGTGAATTGGATACAGAAAATGGATGCATGAAGAAAGTCATGAGGAGAATGAAAAAGTCTATATTTGAATGTTACAAGTCTTTAGAGTAGATAGACCGGCTGCTAAGTGTGGTATAAGATTGTATGAAGGGATTGGAATCAGTTCAGGGAACAGAACCGAAAAATAATTTTAAAAAATTAGACTGAGGCCGGGACCCGGATGTGAGGCTGACCGTGGCCCCCAGCTTCTTTGTGAAGGTTATCAGAGGCCTGCGACGTGAATTAGGGACCACGGTCAGAAACGATGCCCTCTGGAAGGCCATAGTGCTGGTAGACCTGCTGGAGTTGTGTCCCAGTGACCTGGAGGGCAGTAGATAGACCAGAGAGAGGGATAAAACTGTAGGATTTAGAGAATCTGTCAACAACCATAGTAGTAAAACCAGTTACGAAGTAAATCAGTTACGAGGTCTATGGACAGATGTGGCTGAGGCACGGGAAGGGGACGTAATTTCCCTGCTGGAGCATGCCGGGGAGATTTGGATTGGACACATACAGAGCAAGAGTTGACATAGTGGGCGACATCCTGCGCCAAGGTGGGCCACCAGTACTTGGATTGGATGGTGCGGGTGATACATGTGTGTACAGCGGCAGGGGATGTGTGTGCCCAGGTCAACAGCTGATTAAATCCAATTTATTTATATAGCTGTCTTACCCCCTTAGGGATGTAGTTGCGTTCTGGAGGACATGTAGCAGGAACGGGTTCCCTCTCCAGAGCCTGGAGGAAGTCCACATCTATGTCCCAAAACACGAACGGGAGGACAGAATTGATGTGCTGGAGGGCACTCACAGGACCCTCCACCGTGGAACCACAGGGTACGGTAAAGCAGGTCCTCTGGCATCCTGTCCCCCAGGCAGTGATTCTAATCCTCAACCATGAGATGGTGGGGTTATGACGTTGGAGCCACGGGAGGTTGAGGATTACTTTGTGTACTGGTGCAGTGATGAGGAAGAGAAGGCTTTCCTGGTGCATGGGTCCCACGCTGAGGGTGAGTGGTGCTGTGATGTGCGTAATTGTGTCAGATCCCACTGGCCACGTACTGTATCCAGGGCTTGGAACAGAAAAGGAGATGAGCGGGTACGAGTAGTGGACCCCGCGTTGGGATGCACCGGACACCGCTGAAACTTGTGCTCCTCCTGGCCGCAATAGGGACACAGCCCTAGCTGTGTCCGGCGACGCTGCTCTGCCACGGAGAGGTGAGTAGGTGACCCTGTTCCTTGACCGTCTGGAAGATGGTTTTATCCTCTGCTGCTTCCATATTGCCAGGTGGTATTCTTTAACGTAATATGCCGGGAGTCAGGAAGCAGGTGCAGAAAGTGATTTTAATGATGAATCGATGCAGATGAACAAAACGAGAAGCGTACAGAACGTGTGAGAAAACAATATTATCTAATAACTGATTTCTACTGAGGGCTAAATAAATGGGGAGCAATCAAGGATAATGATGACCAGGTGTGAGTAATGATGGGAGCAGGTGTGCGTAATGGTAGTTGCCAGGGCCGGTGGTTAGTAGACCAGGGATGTCGAGCATCAGAGAGAGGGAGCAGGTGTGACACACCACACTCCTACAGAGGTCCCCAGCCTTGACTTCTTATAGGTAGTCCTTTATCAAATGTATAATTCCCTTTTTACATGAGCAGTTGCCACATACAGAAACCCCAAAGAGCAAGCAATGCAGAAGCACAATGCCAAGGCAGGAACCTAGGAAGAAATCTACTGTAGAAAGGAACCAGACCACTAACTTACCCACACAGAGAGTATTTACTGATTTCCTCTGTCTCTCACCAGGACAATTTAATTTAGAGTGCTTTATTGGCATGGAAAACACATAATTACTTGCTTCTGAAAAGGGTTGGAGAAGCTACTCTGAAAATATAGTTTACCAAGCTACCAATTACCTCATGTTGGAAGATGTTAAACTACACTAAAGTTACTTTGAAAAAGTAGTTCACTACACTACCTTCATGTTAAATCATATCTAAATCTGAAATGTCAGACTACAAGTTGCAAGAACAGATCACTCTGTCAGAGTCATATGTTAACAGAGTAATTTAGTCTATTAAAAATAATAAAATAGTAAATAAATTCCTGCCTACTTCACCCATATTATTTTGGTCTTTTGCAAAGGAAGTAGTGTGTCGTTTCATTAGTTAGCTACACCACTTCATGGCAAAAAAAAGAAAAAAAGTAATTAACTACTGAAAACACACCCAGATTTGAATTTAGTTCAACTACCACCAAGCTACTGCAAAATGTAGTTCGACTCACCAGAACATCATAAATCCACAACAGTGATTTCTTCCTTTTGCTAAGTCTTGGCCTAAAAAGGTTAATGCATTAAAGTCCACTTTCAATACAAAACCAAATAGCATTATTCCATTTAATTTCATAATCTGTCTAAAAGAATTAGTCTGATTTCATATCATTCTGCTATATTGCACAAGATCCAATCAATGCCATTTCAGAGAATACATTGTGGTCCCCCCCACCCTCTTTAACATTACATAAATGTCACTTACAGAAGGAGCTGATGCAGGGATTTCCTGCCAGAAGCCACCCATCTATGTGATCAAATCCCAGTACATCTCTGAAGCCAGATCAATTGATCAGACGCAGCTATCAGAAAAGGCTTGATTACATTTTCACATGTATAATCCAAACAGGTCTCAGATGTGTGTGTGTGTGTGCGCGCGCACCTCCCCTACAAACATTCCTCTCAAACATCATAGAAAGCAGAGTATAGCGGCAAAGACATAAAAATCACAAGCCAATATACAGTATGTAGCAGTCAAATAAGCAGAGCACACCACTCTGAGGCTAGAAAATGCTGAAAAACACTAAAAACCATTGCCCTGTTCCTCAGTAGCAGATTGTAAAGTGTCTGAGTGTTACTGGTAGGAGGGCAATTCAGAGTTTGAGTAATGATAAAGACCCTCCTTGGGAATTCGTGTCACCTTCATCAGAGGTCCACGTTGACTTCCTGTGGTTCGTTGCATGTCTTGTATTATTCTTAAGGTACGCTATATCAAGAATCAAGGTAGGACCCAAATGCAGACTGTCGAAATAACCACGTTTATTGTAGCAACAGGGGCAGGCAAAGACAGGAGGCAGGCAGGGGTAGATAATCCAGGGTAAGGCAAAGGTACAGGACGGCAGGCAGACTCAGGGTCAGGCAGAGTTCAGTTATCCAGAGGTGGAGCAAAGGCACAGGATGACAGGCAGAGAGGTCAGGCAGGCAGGTACAGGGTCCGGACAGGCAAAGGTCAAAAACCAGGAGGCCACAAAAGGCTGGTACACGATAGGCGCTGAAAGGAAAACCACTGGCAAGCTTGAACGAACAAGACAAACTGGCAGCAAACAGACAGAGAACACAGGTATAAATACACAGGGGATAATTGAGAAGATGGGCGACACCTGGAGGGGGGTGGAGACAAGCACAAGGACAGGTGAAACAGATCAGGATGTGACACACTAGATTGGCCCCAGAGGCACTGTGGTGGGTTGGACAGGTGCTTATTGGCTCTGAGGAGATTGTAAAGCAGGGAGTGACAGGCTGAAAAGGTCTGCAAAAGATGCAACATTCAAATGCAAAACATGCTGCTTTTAATACCATTAACTACCATTAGCTCAGTAAAAACCAAAGTATTCAGTGACTTGGTATCCATGGCTGACCCAGATGACCCCGAGCAAAACCTTCAGATGTGAGGTGAAACCATGATGACCATGACTCCTGGGTTCCAGGAAACGTGTGATTGCTCCACAACCCCTCCATAATAATAATTAGTAACTATGTTATAAGGCCATGTCTCTGTGGAGTGGGCCCTGGGGCCAGGTTTATCAAAGGTACATGTGCAAAACAAAGACTGTAAACCTTTCGTGTGCCAGTCTTCCCGCAGAAGGTGTATATTTATCAATTCTGAACTTGACGGGAGAGTGTGCATATCTCAAGTACAAGCTCAGACCATGCGTATGCCCAACTTCTAGCGGTGGATCAATTGTATCGCAAGCAAATACTGTTCATTTGAGGGAAATGGAGGTGGTTGATGCACAGAAATTCTAACAATGGTAGGCTAATTAACAACATAAAAATGTAGGCTTATTGATAAAACGGACGCATTTGCCGTTGGTAAGGAGATCGCATAGCAGCATGTGGGTTAATAGCCTTATTTTACTTATATTATAGGCCTAAGTCATAATCATATTGCAGGACATGTCACTCCTTTTCTGACATGACAGATTTATTCCCGCTACACAGCATATATCAGACTACCGTTTCTCCATTGCTCATTCAGTAGTGAAGCATGCTCGAGAGTAAATAGACGGCGAGCCTATTTAAGATGTTTGACAGTGTGAGTAGGCTAGAGTAAGCCTATCGCTGTGCAATAGGGTCCCGATCCCGATTTAGGGCAGTGCGTTTGGAAAGTAATTCAGACCACTTGACTTTTCCCACCTTTTGTTACATTACAGCCTTTTTCTAAAATGGATGAAATACAGTGCCTTGCGAAAGTATTCGGCTCCCTTGAACTTTGCGACCTTTTGCCACATTTCAGGCTTCAAACATAAAGATATAAAACTGTATTTTTTGTGAAGAATCAACAACAAGTGGGACACAATCATGAAGTGGAACGACATTTATTGGATATTTCAAACTTTTTTAACAAATCAAAAACTGAAAAATTGGGCGTGCAAAATTATCTAACCAAAAGTGCCATTTTTAAGTAAAAAAAAGGTATTAGGTGAACAATAGATAAGTAAAGAAAAAAACAACAGTAAAAAAGTGAAAAATAACAGTAGTAAGGCTATGTACAGTAGCGAGGCTATAACAGTCGCTAGGCTATATGCAAATATCACATTTACATACGTTTTCAGACCCTTTAATCAGTACTTTGTTGAAGCACATTTGACAGCGATTATAGCCTCGAGTCTTCTTGGGTATGACACTAAAAGTTTGGCACAACTGTATTTGGGGAGTTTCTCCCATTCTTCTCTGCAGATCCTCTCAAGCTCTGTCAGGTTGGATGGGGAGCGTTGTTGTACAGCTAATTTCAGGTCTCTCCAGAGATGTTGGATCGGGTTCAAGTCCGGGCTCTGGCTGGAGCACTCAAGGACATTCAGAGACTTGTGCCAAATCCATTCCTGCGTTGTCTTGGCTGTGTGCGTAGGGTCTTTGTCCTGTTGGAAGGTGAACTTTCACCCCAGTCTGAGGTTCTGAGTGCTTTGGAGCAGGTTTTCATCAAGGCTCTCTCTGTACTTGGCTCCGTTCATCTTTCCCTCGATCTTGACTCCCAGTCCTGGCTGCTGAAAAGCATCCCCACAGCAAGATGCTGCCACCACCACGCTTCACCGTAGGGATGGTGCTAGGTTTCCTCCAGACATGACTCTTGGCATTCAGGCCAAATAGTTAAATCTTTGTTGCATCAGACCAGAGAATCTTGTTTCTCATGGTCTGAGTCCTTTAGGTGCTGTTTGGCAAACTCCAAGTGGGCTGTCATGTGCATTTTACTGAGGAGTGGCTTCCGTTTGGCCACTCTACCATAAAGGCCTGATTGCTGGAGTGCTGCAGAGATAGTTGTCCTTCTGGAAGGTTCTCCCATCTCCACAGAGGAACTCTGGAGCTCTGTCAGAGTAACCATTGGGTTCTTGGTCACCTCCCTGACCAAGGCCCTTCTCCCCCAAATGCTCAGTTTGGCCAGGCGTCCAGCTCTAGGAGGAGTCTTGGTGGTTCCAAACTTCTTCCATTTAAGAATGATGGAGGCCACTGTGTTCTTCGGGACCTTCAATGTTGCAGAAATATTTTGGTACCCTTCCCCAGATCTGTGCCTCGATACAATCCTGTCTTCCTGCGACCTCATGGCTTAGTTTATGCTCTGACATACACTGTCAACTGTGGGACTTTATATAGACAGGTGTGTGCCTTTCCAGATCATGTCCAATTAATTGAATTTAATACAGGCGGACACCAATTAAGTTGTAGAAACATCTCAAGGATGATCCATGGATACAGGGTTCACCATAGCTGAATTTCAAGTCTCATAGCAAAAGGTCTGAATACTTATGTAAATAAGGTATTTACATTTTTATATTTGAAAATATCTGAAAATCTGTTTTCGCTTTGTCATTATGGGGTGTTGTGCGTAGATTGATGAGGATAAAAAATGTACATTTTAGAATAAGGCTGTAATGTACCAAAGTGTGGAAAAAGTCAATGGGTCTGAATACTTTCCGAAGGCAAGGTATATACGAAAGTATGTGGATACCCATTCAAATTAGTGGATTCGGCTATTTCAGCCACACCCGTTGCTGACGTGTATAAAATCAAGCAAACAGCCATGTAATCTCCATAGACAAGCATTGGCAGTAGAATGGCATTACTGAAGAGCTCAGTGACTTTCAATGTGACACCGTCATAGGACTGTGGAGCAGTGAAAACGCGTTCCTCTGGAGTGATGAACCATGATTCACCATCTGGCAGTCCAACGGACGAAACTGGGTTTGGCGAATTACAGGAGAACACTACCTGCCCCAATGCATAATGCCAACTGTAAAGTTTGGTGGAGGAGAAATAATGGTCTGGGGCTGTTTTTCATGGTTCGGGCTAGGTCCATTAGTTCCAGTGAAGGGAAATCTTAACGATACAACATACAATGACATTCTAGATGATTCTGTGCTTCCAACTTCGTGGCAACAGTTTGGGGGAGGCCCTTTCCTGTTTCAGCATGACAATGCCCCTGTGCACAAAGCGAGGTCCATACAGAAATGGTTTGTCGAGATCGGCGTGGAAGAACTTGACTGGCCTGCACAGATTCCTGACCTCAACCCAATCGAACACCTTTGGGATGAATTGGAACACCGACTGTGAGCCAGGCCTAATCGCCCAACTTCAGTGCCCGACCTCACTAATGCTCTTGTGGCTGAATGGAAGCAAGTCCCCACAGAAATGTTCCAACATCTAGTGGAAAGACTTCCCAGAAGAGTGGAGGCTGTTATAGAGGCAATGGGAGGACCATATTAATGCCCATGATATTAATGCAGTTGTCCACATAGATTTGGTAATGTAGTGTATGTATGACTTTCCAATGCACGCCTTTCCTACACACCTCTCAGTATTTGGTATTCAGACATACCTTTTTCAGGAGCGTGATGCTCTGCAGGAGTGGCTACCTTGCGTGCTCTGAATAAATGTCATTCAACCCCTGAAAATCCTTCCACTTGCAGGCCAACCGATTTTCTTGTGGAGTTTTCATTCAATGTGGTTTTCAGTACATTTATCTTAAGCCATCCCTTTAAATACGATGCACCTAGTAGTTAGAACATTGTCGACAGACTAGAATATATCGAGAGAAAGGGTTCAGAATATTAGGGATGGATCATAGAAAGCCTAAATATATGCATATTCGTCTCCATTTCAGCACCAATTGCTAGATTGGAAATATTCTGATTTTGTAGATTATTTCGGTTTAGCAAAGTAGACCTATTTATGAATCATACGAAATGGTTTGGAGAGCCTTTACGCAAGAAAGAAAGAAAACAGTGGTTTGATTCATTCTGAAAATGGCCACATTCAGTTCTTCAACCCATTGTAATGTAAGAAGATTCGGGTACATATGATTGTAATAGGGAAAATAGTATACCTTCGTCTATTGCCAGTACTAACCATGGAACTGTGTGATGACAAGGTCAAGCATTGAGCCAAGCATTGAGGGTTCAAACTGTTATGGCTTTGTCTGCTCTCCACTCCATAACGATTTAATTAGCCTAGATGTCTTTTTCAAATATTATCAACTGTTAGTGGTGATCCTCGGCGACAACCAAACGGCCATGATGGCGTTTGCAGTTGAAGTCGGAAGTTTACAGACACCTTAGCAAAACACATTTTACTCAGTTTTTCACAATGTACGCTTACCATGCTGCACTTTGGTCCAGTCCTTCAGCCAGCCGTGACAGAACTTCCCACCACCAACGGACCAAGCAACATGGTAAGGTGGACTCCTGGACATGGGAGGACGTTCTGGACTGCACATGGGAGGAGATCCTGGCGGGAAGGGATCGCCTTCCATGGGAACAGGTGGAGGCAGCTAGGGGAGCAGAGGCAGCCGGAGACAAGAACCAGTGGTATGTGGGAACACAGCTGGCAAGGAAGCCCGAGAGGCAGCCCCCCCCCCCCATTTCTTTTTGGAGGGGCACACGGGGAGTGTGGCAGAGTCAGGAAGCAGACCTGAGCCAACTCCCCGTGCTTACCATGGAGAGCATGGGACTGGTCAGGCCCCGTGCTATGGGGTGGTGCTCACGGTTTCGAGGCGGAGCATTCACAGGCCGGTGTGCTCGGTGCCAGCGTCCCGCATTTGCCGGGTGGAAGCTGGAATCCAGCCAGAACGGGTGGGGTCAGCTCTGCGCTCAAGACCAGTGCGCCTCCACGGCCCAGTGTATCCGGTGCCTCGGCCAAGGAAGAGGCCTCCTGGATGTCTCCCCAGCCCGGTGAATCCTGTGCCTGCCTCCTGTCCGGAGCTGCCAGAGTTCCCTCCTGTTCGGAGCTGCCAGAGTCTCCCTCCTGTTCGGAGCTGCCAGAGTCTCCCTCCTGTTCGGAGCTGCCAGAGTCTCCCTCCTGTTCGGAGCTGCCAGAGTCTCCCTCCTGTTTGGAGCTGCCAGAGTCTCCCTCCTGTTCGGAGCTGCCAGAGTCTGCCTCCTGTCCGGAGCTGCCAGAGTGTCCCTCCTGCCCTGGGCCCGCTTCAAGGGTCCCCAGTCCGGGGTCGGCGACGAGGGTCACCGCTCTAGAGGCGCCACCTAAGTGGGCCGAGCCAGAGGTGGAGTGGGGTCTACGTCCCTCGCCAGAGCCGCCACCGCGGAGAAATGCCCACCCAGACCCTTCTCTATAGGTTCAGGTTTTGCGGCCGGAGTCCACACCTTTGGGGGGGTACTGTCACACCCTGACCGTAGAGAGCGTTTTATGTCTCTATTTTGGTTTGGTCAGGGTGTGATTTGGGTGGGCAGTCTATGTTCTATGTTCTATGATTTTCTATTTCTATGTGTTTGGCAGGGTGTGGTTTTCAATCAGAGGCAGCTGTCTATCGTTGTCTCTGATTGAGAACCAGACTTAGGTACCCTTTTCCCCCACCTGTTTTGTGGGAAGTTTAACTTTGTCTTTGTTCAGGGCACGTAGCCCAAAGTGTCACGGTTTGGTTTTTGTTCTTCGTTTTGTCTGCGTCATTTTTTAATAAAGACAAAATGTACGCTTACCATGCTGCACTTTGGCCCAGTCCTTCAGCCAGCCGTGACACTTTCCTGTGGGAAAGTTCATATGTTGATATGTTTCAGTTTGCTGCCATATGACTGGCTTCACATTTGTCTCCAGCGATCATAAGGTAAAGTAGATCTAAAACAAGTGTCATTTATATTTACAATCCCCTTCTCCAAACGGATGACTCATTTACCTCGATCTTATCAAGTGTAAATGACAGAGAATGGCGCTTATATTGGAAAAAAGTAAAGTAGACGCTTCTTTTCAATTGGAACCGGTAGGGCTAGACCTTTTTCATTAAGTCAAGGTCAGAATATGGTCTATCTGTAAACACACCTTCATTTATTCGAGCTCCACCTCCAACGAATAGTGGGCGAATAGCACTCTATTCTCATGCTTAAATTCGAGGTCAGAATATGCATAAGAGAGGAAAGTGCTTAAAAAGGGAATCAAGTTCCCTTTACATGCACAAATCATTTGTTGCTCACTCAAATCCTAGAATCTCTACATATGGCAGTGAGAAATGTACACATGTTTGATAAATGAGACCCCTGGTCTTTACCTTCTCAGCTAGGTTCAGACCACCTGGGAAGTGAGTTTAGACCTCCATAGCATTCACGCTGACTGAGTGGAAGTCGCCTCAGACTCTAGGTCTCTTTGTTTTGTTTTAAGGGGAAGGTGAGTTGACCCTAGATCAGTGCCTAAGGCCAATATTGACCCAAAACTGACTCAGAAGTCCCTAAAATAATCAAATTCTCTCAACACGCCATGACTTCTCTCTCTCTCTCTCTGGAGAGAGCTCATGTTTCCTTTATCGATTGTGATTGAATACTCTAACCTCCCGCCCACCTCATGCACCCCATTTCACAGAGCTCTCAAATCCACTTATACGCAAACACAACATCCACAGTTTGTGTTTTAATCCCACTTAAAGCTTGGTTGATTAAATCATGTTACCAGAGGGAAGAACAACACACAGCACTTCTGAGATTTGTTCTGGCTGAAAGTTGGGCTGATTGCAATGAAAACAGCTTTCTTTTGTTGTGTTTGTCGACGTGTCGCTTTATATCTTCAAATCAAAAGCAGTACGTACCAAGGGAGTAGTGACTTGTATAAAGCCAGCCACTTTACAGCTGCTCATGCAATGAAAGGCTAGAATTATGCAATAGGATTGTTTTCTCATTTGAATCGTAATTAAGTGAAAACGCATATTAATTTCGCCTTGTTTAACCCCAATACAAGTGCATTGGACGTTGAACAAAATACACAATTCTCTAGCCACCCCAACAACATGAAATAATAACTTAAATCCAGGAGATGGAGAGACACAGAGCAGTGTATCCCTGCCTCATGTGCTCTTTTAACGAAGCTTCTTGTGATTTGATTAAGAAAATGTAGCTGTTAAGGTAGAGACAGCCCCTCTATGCTGCTCTGTGTCACTACTGCATATACAGGACCTGCATCTGTGTCATCGCCATGGTGACGGTCCCATCTCCTGTCTCATGTATCCATGGATCGACAGGAAGTGACTGACAGCCATAAACTCACAAAAAGAGGAGAAAAAAAGACTAATGCGTGAGGCTGCTAGGCATAGAAATACATGACATGTATGTCATTGCCTGTAAGTGCTGCAACATGATGAGTAAACATGTGGCTACGGGACCAAAATCAATACTCAAAGCTACGATGGAGATGACGATTTTTTTTTAAATCGCTCAATTATTTATTGTATTTTGGCATCCAGACCAAGGCTATAGATAAAAAGTCCGGCTGCATCTCGGTATCAATAGGGGTCGGGAAATAAGAAGAACGAGAGAAAAAATAGGAAGAAGAAAGTCAGAGCTCTCTGGACTGTGAATAGGGGAGTAATGAGAGACTGTCTGGAGAGGGAAAAGGACGATTTCATCATCCTACTGCTCTCTGCATAAACATACTGTCTCCCTTTATTATCTTTGTCCCTCAACTTTCATATGGAAAGAGAGAGAGAGAGAGAGAGAGAGAGAGAGAGAGAGAGAGAGAGAGAGGCATAGAGGCCGTTTGAAAGAGCAGGAGGCATGCTGTCACGGGCTGACTCTGGGTGTGTCAAAACACCCACTCTAATCAAGAGTATATCAGGAGTAGTCTCTGGACATACTGTATGTGCCACCGCCTCTGCTCCATACAAATAAATAAATCAGTGTGCCTCTGCCTCACCATTTCCTCCTTTTGGGTATGGACGGACAGGACCATCTGCCCTCGCATGCATGCAAGCACAGACAAAAACACACACACATATAATAACACACGCACACACACACACTTCAGACGGATTGTATTTATTGTTGCTGTGCATATGGTTGTAGAGTGTGGTAGGGTGTCTGTTTGGTGGGTTTCTGTCACGAGAATTATGTTCTCAGTGTTCATAAACCCAATTGAATTGATTACTCAGCCTGAAACCCAGAATTTGTAGGAAACTGGTTGGAATGAATCAGAGGGAGGCCCAGTTACAATAGTCGTGAATGTTTATTTAGAGAGCTCTGCTTATCATTTTCTGTACATTGGTCGATATACCTCACATTTTGTCATAAATGTCCCTCCTCCTCTCAGAACCAATGACAATATACTGTAGTTCACAAGTCTTCTCCTTCTCATACATTGCCTGCCACCTGTTATACAATCTACAACAAGCCCAAGGTTTCTCCCCTCCCTGAGTGGGGACAGAATGTCCTGTAAGGAACACAGTAGTCCAGCTTGTTTGACGATAGCTCCATTTCACACTTGCACCCTGCTTACATATTAAAAAGGAACAGAAAGTCCTTCTTCTAATTCTTGACTAAAACTACACACATCAGATTTAGTTTTATGATTCCAATAAGTTTCATACAATCATATAGTGACAGGGTAGAATTCTGTTAGTTATAGTTCTACTTTAAATATATTTAGTCATTATTCATAAAATTCATAAGTTTCCCCACATGTTTTGTTGTGGCTAACATTACCTAGGTTAGCTTAAGCTAGGTGACTAACATTACCTAGGTTAGCTTTAGCTAGGTGACTAACATTACCTAAGTTAGCTTTAGCTAGGTGACAAACATTGCCTAGGTTAGCTTTAGCTAGGTGAATAACATTACCTAAGTTAGCTTTAGCTATGTGAATAACATTACCTGGGCTAGCTTTAGCTAGGTGACTAACGTTAGCTAGGATAGGGGTTAAAGCCCCCACGTAGTCTTTGAAATGTTATTTTTAAATCATCACTGCATGTCTAATCAATTCAAATTGTATTGGTCACATACACATATTTAGCAGATGTTATTGCGTGTGTAGCGAAATGCTTGTGTTCCTAGCTACAACAGTGCAGTAGTATCTAACAATTCACAACAATACACACAAATCTAAAAGTAAAAGAATGAAATGAGGAAATACAGTACCAGTCAAAAGTTTGGACACCTACTGATTCAAGGGTTTTTCTTTATTTTTACTATTTTTTACATTGTAGAATAATAGTGAAGACATAAAAACTATGAAATAACACATAAGGAATCATGTAGTAACCAAAAGTGTTAAACAAATCAAAATATATTTTATATTTTTAATTCTTCAAAGTAGCCACCCTTTGCCTTGATGACAGCTTTGCACACTCTTGGCATTCTCTCAACCAGCTTCACCTGGAATGCTTTTCCAACAGTCTTGAAGGAGTTCCACATATGTTGAGCACTCTCTGCGGTCCAACTCATCCCAAACCATCTCAATTAGTTTGAGGTCGGGTGATTGTGGAGGCCAGATCATCTGATGCAACACTCCATCACTCTCCTTCTTGGTCAAATAGCCCTTACACAGCCTGGAGGTGTGTTGGGTCATTGTCCTGAAGAAAAACAAATGATAGTCCCACTAAGGGCAAACCAGATGGCTGCAAAATGCAGAGGTAGCCATGCTGGTTAAGTGTGCCTTGAATTCTAAATAAATCACAGACAGTATCACCAGCAAAGCACCCCCACATCTCCTTCTCCATGCTTCATGGTGGGAACCACACATATGCAGAGATAATTTGTTCACCTACTCTGCGTCACACAAAGACACGAGGGTTGGAATCAAAATTCTCAAATTTGGACTCATCAGACCAAAGGACTGATTTCCACTTGTCTAATGTCCATTGCTCGTGTTTCTTGGCCCAAGCAAGTCTCTTCTTCTTTTTGGTGTCCTTCAGTGGTGGTTTCTTTTCAGCAATAAGACTATAAAGGCCTGATTCACACAGTCTCATCTGAACAGTTGATGTTGAGATGTGTCTGTTATTTTAACTCTGTGAAGCATTTATTTGGGCTGCAATTTCTGAGGCTGGTAAATAATGAATTTATCCTTTGCAGCAGAGGTAACTCTGGGTCTTCCTTTCCTGTGGCAGTCCTAGTGAGAGCTAGCTTCATCATAGCCCTGGATGGGTTTTGCCACTGCACTTGAAAAAACGTTCAAAGTTCTTTACATTTTATGACTGACCTTCATGTCTTAAAGTAATGATGGACTGTCATTTATCTTTGTTTATTTAAGCTGTTCTTGGCATAATATGCACTTGTTTTTTTAACCAAATAGAGCTATCTTCTGTATATTACCCTACCTTGTCACAATACAGCTGATTGGCTCAAGGAAAGAAATTTCACAAATTAAATTTTAACAATGCACACCTGTTAATCAAAATGCATTCCAGGTGACTACCACATGAAGCAAGTTAAGAGAAGGCCAAAGGGTGGCTATGTTGAAGTATCTCAAATATAAAATATATTTTGATTTGTCTAAAACTTTTTTGGTTTCTACATGATTCCATGTGTGTTATTTCATAGTTTTGATGTCTTCACTATTAGTCTACAATGTAGTCTTGGCATTGACTAAAATACAGTAGAATAGAATACAGTATAAATATGAGATGAGTAAAGCAGTATGTAAACATGATTAAAGTGACTAGTATTCCATTATTAAAGTGGCCAATGATTCCATGTCTATGTATATAGGGCAGCAGCCTCTAAGGTGCAGGGTTGATTAACCGGGGGATAGCCTGGCTATTTAACAGTCTGATGGCCTTGAGATAGAAGCTGTTTTTCAGTCTCTCGGTCCCAGCTTTGATGCACCTGTACTGACCTCGCCTTCTGGATGATAGCGGGGTGAACAGGCTGTGTTTGTTTATTTAAAGAAAATAACTCAAAAATATATGTCTTAATCATTTATTTCCATGAGCCTCCTTTTGCCCTTGAAATGCTCAGATTGATCGTGTGGGCTTTAGGAAACAAATGTGATGGTCTAGAGCCCACCCCCTTACCCAGATGAACAGTCATTGGTCTATTATAATCAGATCACATTGTGACATCATGATATAGGCCAAAAGTGTCATCCCATCTGTACAGGCTGAAAAACAACTCTTACACAAAAATACATTATCATAAGTTTTCCAATTTCAGAGTGTTATTTCAACCTCCGTGTGGAAATATCCTTAGAAAAACGGGTAAGTTACGTTTTTAACTGCACTGCCACTTTAATGTTAGGGTTAGGGTTAGCTAACATGCTACCTAATTATCTAAAATGCTAGTTGTTCATCATGTGATTCGAACAAGCAACGTTAGGGTTACCTGACCTTTACATTTTATGCCCAACCAACCTCCTTCCTATCATATCTGTTTTAAGTAATCTACTGCCTTTATCTGTGATTGAAATTCACTGTATACAAAATTGTGTGGTAGACAATTGTTTTGTTTCTTTCTCACAATAATTTGTGATATTGAGTTGGGTCAAATGAAGATCCTACATCTGTATAGTAAAACAAACAGACACACACAAATGCACACACGCATACACACAGACTCTCCATCGCTCTCTCTCTCACCAATCAGCAGCCGGATGTCTCCTAGAGAGTGAATCAGGTAATAAATGGAGGTTACAGGCCTGGTTATTTCTGGCATGCTGATGGAACTCCTGCTGAATGGAAGGTGAAAGGCCAATCATGCTCAGAGTGACCTTCTGTGGCCCGGTCCCCAGGGGCCCTGTGTGTGACTGACAGAGAGAGGGGAAATTGACCTCACAACACCATCTTTGGTCCAAATGGATCTGAGACCCACACGTCTGCTGTGACTGATTGAATGGCTGTCATCATTGAAACTCCCCAGTCGAACAAGAGTCCATTCAGATGGGAGAGAGAGGAAATGAAATGGAAGTGAAGAGAGCTCTGTGTAAATGCCTCAGACAAAATACTGTAGTTTGATAACAAAAGAGAGAGGATGAGAAAAAGTGACATGACTCACTGTAACTCCATTGTGGCTTTATGTTAGTTTCTTTTCTTTGAGTGACTTTGACAGGTTAACAATGGAGTCATTTGACATCCATTGATAGGTAGAAAATATCTTACTGTCCACAAAAAAAAATGTATGTGGATTTTGTGCCAAATCTAAATGTATTTGTCACACTTCATAGACAACAGGTGTCCTGCAGAGTTAAAGATTAGATAGGTGACAAGAGGAATAAATAAACATTGACGAGGAATAAATAAACAATAAAAATAAAGAGTAAAAATAATATGGTTATATTTTGGGAGTAAATAATAACATGGATAATTACAGGAAGTACCAATACTGAGTCAATGTGCAAGGGTACAAGGCAATTGAGGTAGCTATGTACTGTACATACAGTGGGGCAAAAAAGTAGTTAGTCAGCCACCAATTGTGCAAGTTCTCCCACTTAAAAAGATGAGAGGCCTGTAATTTTCATCATAGGTACACTACAACTCACGTTGTAGGATTGTTAATGAATTTATTTGCAAATTATGGTGGAAAAACACAGAAAGAAAGATGCCCAGGGTCCCTGCTCATCTGTGTGAACGTGCCTTAGGCATGCTGCAATGAGGCATGAAGACTGCAGAGGTGGCCAGGGCAATAAATTGCAATATCCGTACTGTGAGACGCCTAAGACAGCGCTAAAGGGAGACAAGACGGACAGCTGATCATCCTCGCAGTGGCAGACCACATGTAACAACACCTGCACAGGATTGGTACATCCGAACATCACACCTGCGGGACAGGTACAGGATGGGAACAACAACTGCCCGAGTTACACCAGGATTGCTCAATCCCTCCATCAGTGCTCAGAGTGTCTGCAATAGGCTGAGAGAGGCTGGACTGAGGGCTTGTACGCCTGTTGTAAGGCAGGTCTTCATCAGACATCACCAGCAACAACGTCGCATATGGGCACAAACCCACCGTCGCTGGCCCAGACAGAAATGGCAAAAAGTACTCTTCACTGATGAGTCGCGGTTTTGTCTCACCAGGGGTGATGGTTGGATTCGCGTTTATCGTTGACGGAATGAGCGTTACACCGAGGCCTTTACTCTGGAGCGGGATCGATTTGGAGGTGGAGGGTCCATCATGGTCTGGGGCGGTGTGTCACAGCATCATCGAACTGAGCTTGTTGTCATTGCAGGCCATCTCAAAGCTGTGCGTTACAGGGAAGACATCCTCCTCCCTCATGTGGTAACCCTTCCTGCAGGCTCATCCTGACATGACCCTCCAGCATGGCAATGCCACCAGCCATACTGCTCGTTCTGTGCGTGATTTCCTGGAAGACAGGATTGTCTGTGTTCTGCCTTGGCCAGCGAAGAGCCCGGATCTCAATCCCATTGAGCACGTCTGGGACCTGTTGGATAGGAGGGTGAGGGTGAGGGCTAGGGCGATTCCCCCCCAGAAATGTCCGGAAACTTGCAGGCGCCTTGGTGGAAGAGTGGGGTAACATCTCACAGCAAGAACTGGCAAAGCTTGGTGCAGTCCATGACGAGGAGATGCACTGCAGTACTTAATGCAGCTGGTGGCCACACCAAATACTGATACTTTTGATACTTTTGATTTTGACCCCCCCTTTGTTCGGGGACACATTATTCCATTTCTGTTAGTCACATGTCTGTGGAAATTGTTCAGTTTATGTCTCAGTTGTTGAATCTTGCTATGTTCATTCACATATTTACACAAGTTAAGTTTGCTGAAAATAAAAGCAGATGAGAGGACGTTTCTTTTTTTGCTGAGTTTAGTAAGGTCTACAGCTTATCATGAGGTATTCTAACTCAGGCGAGCAGAACCTCGAAACTTCTTTAATAGAGATTGCGCACCAGCTGTTGTGAAATCATGTAAAACAAATGAAGACAGAATGGGGTAGCTGGGAGAAAATAAGAAAACACATTTCTATTCAATAGGTTGAATCGAAGGACATAGCAATGCACACTGTACAAAGTAACGGCGGCCAAAGCTTTTATGATCAGCAACATTGTCAACAATTATTGTGACAATTGTAATAATTAATAGGGAAGAGCTTGGAATTGTTATGTTAGGCAGATGTAAATATGTCACCATAGCTACTGCAAGAATGAGATGCCTGATTGGGGATGCAATTATGGTTGTTGCCAGGAAACCAGGGCCAATACAGGTCATTAAATTAAGTTATAAACATAAAGAGACACTGCTAATTAGTAAATAATTAGCAATTGGCCTTTCTAATTAGTCAATTAGTATTGGGTTAGCGTATTACAGTGGCTTGTTGTTGTGTTGGGAACAGTTAAGACACACAGCTTGCTTGCCACATACTGAAGACACAACAGCTGAGACACACATAGCACAGACACAAATCGGTAGCTACAAACAAAGAAGAGAGAAAGAGGGAGAGAGAGAGAGGAAGAGGTTTACTGTTAGCTACAACTATTGACTCTGTCTGAGCAAGGCCCCTGGAGAGAGGGACGTGTTGTGTGTTCCACTCACCTGCTGTCACCTCCAGTCCCCAGGTATGGACCCCTGCCCTGGGATCATGGCTCTTTGTTAATGGAATGTATCAGCAGGTTAGATGTTTGGGACACAGTCCCCTTTGGAGATATGGTGGTGAGACGTTTGGGGTTTACCTTTGAGCCCTGAACACTGAACAACGCACTGTCCAGCCTACAAAGTAACCGGTGCAGAGGGAAAAGTATACAATCTCTACCTCATAGTCCATGAGTCTGGACAGCTGGGAGTGGGTTCATCACCAGGCCTGATCTGGTTTAGATAAATGGAGGCATCCAGAGAAACAGGAATAGACTGGCACTCTAAGAGTCGGATTGGAGAGGGCTCACTCCACCTCTCTCTAAGTCTGATGATGAGTTACTATCAGAGGCAAACAGAGACTCACACAGTCAGTCACTGATGGCCGGATGTAGTCATCCACACATAACAGGAGGTCTGCCTCTGTCATAGCGCTGGTGCTTTGGAAAGAGTGGCGGCTCAATGGTCCTTGAGAGGACTTCATTCACATCAGTCTAGATTTGGGCTGTGGAGGTACTGTGGTTGTTTGTTCATCACTCATCAAGGGGTTTTGGAGAGGCAAAAGTTGGCATCATTATGCTTGTAAATATCCTTTGATATCATATTGTTGTTTTTAAATATGTGACAGATGTCGTGGAAAATTGCAAGATTATGTTATAATGCTTGTATTGCATTATAATGGTTGTTTTATTCGACAGAATAGAGTATTGTGTGTGTGTTCCACTGAGGATGGGCCTCTATGAGATAGCACTAACAGAGGAGATTTTCGATGTCTTTGGGTGATAAAACCTAAAGAGCATTCCAGATAACATGAGGTAATGTTTTTGTGCTATGAAGTACCAGGAACGAGATTAGAACCTCGTCTGAGGGACCAAACTGAACGATAATTTATAGCGAATGTTATCTGGCTATGGGATACTCCTCTCTCTCAAATAAAAGTCTTTCTTTGTGAACTGTTCCTAAGATCTGTGGTTCATCATGTAGGTTGAGAGGGGTGTATCTTGGCCATAAAAGATCTTTGTACTTTTCTGATGTCACTTTCAATGGTTCATTAGAGATGGCGCATCATTGAAAGTCAAAATGCTATTCCAAAGCTCTTATTATTATTAAAAATGTAGTTTAAGTATAACTCTGACTGGTGTGTGAAGTTTGTAACTCTCCTCATTTGGTAAAGCAGAAATAAGCCACCATACCGGCCAGCTCAAATCAGTCTTATGTAGCAAAATATGAAATGGTGTTTTTTACATTGGATAAAAGTAGATACTCAGAGCTACAAAATGATACAGTATATCATACACTACAGTTGAGGAACAATGGGAAAGTAATTTTGCTTTAAAAGTTGTAAATCTTGGAAACTCACTTTGGTGAAAATGGCCTTTGAATATTTTGGTACTACTATTGGAGAACCCTTCTTTGTCTACACCCATTCAGCATTGTTCACATTCCCAGTGGGTAAGAAGTTTACATCCACTCAATTAGTATTTGGTAGCATTGCCTTCAAATTGTTTAACTTGGGTCAAACATTTCAGGTAGTCTTCCACAAGCTTCCCACAATAAGTTGGGTGCATTTTGTCCCATTCCTCCTGATAGATCTGATGTAACTGAGTTTGGTTTGTAGGCCTCCTTGCTCAAACACGCTTTTTCAGTTCTGATAACATATTTTCTATAGGATTGAGGTCAGGGCTTAGTGATGGCCACTCCAATCCCTTGACTTTGTTGTCCTTAAGCCATTTTGCCACAACTTTGGAAGTAGGCTTGGGGTCAATGTCCATTTGGAAGACCCATTTGCGACAAAGCTTTAACTTCCTGACTGATGTCTTGAGATGTTGCTTCAATATATCCACATAATTTTCCGTCCACATGATGCCATCTATTTTGTGAAGTGCACCAGTCCCTCCTGCAGCAAAGCACCCCCACAACATGATGCTGTCACCCCCATGCTTTACGGCTGGGATGTGTTCTTCAGCTTCCAAGCCTAACCCTTTTTCCTCCAAACATAACAATGATCATTATGGCCAAACAGTTCTATTTTTGTTTCATCAGACCAGAGGACATTTCTCCAAAAAGTACGAACTTTGTCCCCATGTGCAGTTGCAAACCGTAGTCTGGCTTTTTTATGGCGGTTTTGGAGCAGTGGCTTCTTCCTTGCTGAGCGGCCGTTCAGATTATGTCGATATAGGACTCGTTTTACTGTGGATATAGATACTTTTGTACCTGTTCCCTCCAGCATCTTCACAAGGTCCTTTGCTGAAGTTCTGGGATTGATTTGCACTTTTCGCAAAAAAAGTACGTTAATCTCTAGGAGACAGAACGCGTCTCCTTCCAGAGCGGTATGGCGGCTGAGTGGTCCCATGGTGTTTATACTTGCATACTATTGTTTGTACAGATGAACGTGGTACCTTCAGTCGTTTATAAATTGCTCCCAAGGATGAACCAGACTTGTGGAGCTCTACAATTGTTTTTCTGAGGTCTTGGCTGATTACTTCTGATTTTCCCATGATGTCAAGCAAAGATGCACTTAGTTTGAAGGTAGGCCTTGAAATACATTAACAGCTACACCTCCAATTGACTCAAATGATGTCAATTATCCTATCAGAAGCTTCATTTTCATTTTCTGGAATTTTCCAAGCTGTTTAAAGGCACAGTCAACTTAGTGTATGTTAACTTTCTGACCCACTAAAATTGTGATACAGTGAATTTTAAGTGAAATAATCTGTCTGTAAACAATTGTTGGAAAAATGACTTGTGTCAAGCACAAAGTAGATGTCCTAACTGACTTGCCAAAAACGAGTTTTAATGACTCCAACATACGTGTGTGTAAACATCCGAATTCAACTGTATGTAATTGTGATTGCTTCAAAATGAATTGCGTCATTAAGTACATTACAGTTTTCTGATCTGATCGGATAGTGTAAATTATAGTGTCATTGAAACATAGTCATAGAAAAGCACAGTAGGTGAAAGTGGGGTAATGTGAGCCCTTTTTTACATTCAGCATCACTCCGTCAAGTGAAACATAGTATTCTTTCCAACAAATAGATCTACATATATTTCAGAATGTTGTGTATCCCTGGAAATAATCTTAATTCTTGTAAACATTACAGTTTTGAAAACATTGCTTGTCCAACAAAAGTGGTCTCTTGGAAAACGTACCCAGGTTATGGGGTACAATTGAGCCGGAGGACAGGGTAAGTTGCCTACACATTTCTGTACTTAATGAAACATTACCACTACCTTTTTAAAACAATGTCAATCTTTATTTCCCAAACACAATTCAACATAATCACTTTTGTGTATTTGATTCATTTTAAGCATATTTTAACACAGGCTTAACACACGTAAAACACTTTTTACTTTTATTTTTACACTTTTAGCATAAGCCAGGCCCTGTTGTTACCTCATATCCCAGCGATAATGCCTTGCATTACGCCTGTGAAGAAAACATTTCAATTTGCTCAACTTGCCATTGGCTCAACTTACCCCAAGGGCAAACATTCTGACTATATTAACTCACACAGCTACAACGATGCACTTTCATGCTAGGTTTAGGACCTCATCTTGAAGCTATAGAGACCGCAACTGATGTATCGAACAATCTTGAAATTATATAGCAATAACGATGAGGATCTCTGTGGCAATCCTCCTCTCCTTTCTAAAGACATAATGAAATGGACACCGTTCCCTCAATGTAGGGCAAAACCTCACAGAGAGCAGGATGTCCATTAATACAGTGACATCAAGATGGCCTTTCTCCTCCTGGACACTCCATTGCCATGGTTACCACCCTCACGATTACAGTATGTCACCCATCAGCGACTCTGAGCCAGAGGGGAATCCCCCTGAGGATGCCATAATGCAGCCTCAACACCACCACCACTCTCTGTTCCAGTTGGAACCACAGAAGCTAATTGCTCATCTCATCACTGGCCTGTGAAGAATTGGCCATTCCGGCTAATTAGGATAAAACAGTGACAGTCATTTCCCCGAGCTGAAATGACATCATCGTCAGAGACTTGCCATCTCTTGTCAGTCTGGGACCAAAGGGTCAAAGGTTGTGGGTGAGGATGGGACTGATGATGATGCTGTTTTATACAGACTCCCTTAGGCACTGACCTACGCTGTGGTGAAATATAGTCAGAGTCCCCGTAGACTATAATGAGAGGAATTCAGGTAATATTCCTGTTATGGTGTTCAAGAACTACTATGCTGCTGGATCTTTCACGCTCAACAGTTTCCCGTTTTGTATCAAGAATGGTCCACCACCCAAAGGACATCCAGCCAACTTGACACAACTGTGGGAAGCTTCAGAGCCAACATGGGCCAGCATCCCTGTGGAACGCTTTAGACACCTTGTAGAGTCCACGCCCTGACGAAATGAGGCTGTTCTGAGGGCAAAAGAGGGTGCAACTCAACATTAGGAAGGTGTTCCTAATGTTTTGTACACTCAGAGTATGCACTCTAGTCTGGATGATTCATGGATTTCAGCAAAGACGAGCTGCTGAAATTCCACCGAGCAGTTGATATGGGGTGCTCAGAATATAAACTACTGTAGCTAGCTAGGTGAATAAAGAAAACGCTACAGACAGCAACATCCCTTTAATAATGTGTGTTCACTTTTTCTAGTGAGTCAGAAAATCTACTCTTATTGAATGGAAGGTGCTGTCCTCTAGACAAGGTAGTTTAAATCCCATACATTGAGCAATTACTTATAGTCTGAACAAACACACAGACAAACAAACATTTCTCACAGTGAGCCAGCACAGTCTCAACAAGGAAAACCATAGAATGCAATGATGCAGTTCTCCCCGCCTCCCGTGTGCACAGAGATGATTTATCATTGCTTATCGGTGGTGAACATAGAGCCTCGGCTGTTGGTACCTGATGTTTGTGACAAGGCAATTCATCAAACACGTCACAGATCACTTTGTCAGAAAACAATTAGATACCCTCCTGTTCCCTATCACATTATTCAAACTGAGTGGATAGCGTAGCGACGTAGACAAACGCACAAAGTCAACCTCTAACCTTGACTACCTCCCCAGTGAGGCTTCTCTTGCTTGTTGTTTAAAAGATCAACAACGTGAGAATTCAGTGAGATTGATGGAGAACTGAGTGGATATGTGGATGCCACTTACGGTAATAACTTTACTCTTTAAGTGCGCGCTGTCCATTGTCTGTCACGCACCACATCTCCCAAAAGATAACTCCCGCTCTACCTCTCCCTCCTTTCTCTTCCCATCTCTCTATTTCTCTCTCCTTCACTTGTTTGAGAGATAAGGTGGATCCAAAATTGCATTTTCAAATGTTAATGAATGATCCTATGTGTCTAACCCCTCCAATCCTTCTCCCACACCCCCAAACCTCTTCTATGACAGCCCACGTGTGGGCCTCATTAAGCCTCCATGGTCGGTTGCTTGTCATTCCCCTGTGGAGCACCATGGGTACTTGGAGGTGGGGGAGACACACTAGAGGGATCAGAGAGAATCTTCACACTCCTCCAACCTCGTCTCTCAGCGGTAATAGTGTCAGACCATTTTCCTTAACAAGTGACTCTGTATCCTGTGTCCCTAGAGCCAATTTGCAGTTTGCCCTAGTAAAAAAGTCCTATATGATTCCAATAAAAACATTCCTATGGAATTTTGGAACCTATCTTTTCTATTGGACTCTTGCATTGGAATCCTATAAAATTGTATAGCTATAGCATAAAATCCTATAGGATGGAATTCCATAGGAGTCCAATAGGACTGGTTCCCAAAATCTGATAGGATTTTTCTATCGGATTCTTATATTGTAATTGTAACGTCCGCTTCCAACTCACACTCTCACACACATAGATCCCCTGAACACAGCTCACTTTCCAACCCACTTTCCAGCTCACACTCTCCAACACATACTGTAGATCCCCTGAACGCAGCTCACTCTCCAGATCCCAATCACCCGAATTCTGATCACCTGTTCACACACTTGTATGTCATTATCACACACTATTTAGTTCAGTTCTTTGCACCCCATCACTGTGAGGTATTGTTTGTTTTGTGACATACTTCTATTCAGAGTGCTGGGTTTCCTGTAATTTAATCCTCCCGTGTATGATAGTTTTGGCCCGCCTGTTATCAACCCATTGCCTGATCTCCCGGACGACGTTACTAGCCTTTTCCGTGCCTGTACTGTTGCCTTTTTGGACCCCCTGTGTATGTCCTTCTGCCTGGCCCTGGACCCAGCTACCTGCCTCCTCCTGTGGTCCTTTACCAAGAAACACCTGCTGCGCCCTGCGCTTGAAACCAGCTCTCTTGTCTCCTATCGTGTTCGTTACAGTAATCCTATAAGATCCCATGAGATCCAATATTATAGGATAGCATCTCATAGGAGTCCAATAGGACTAGTTCCAAAATCTGATAGGATTTTTCTATTGTCATACTGCAAATGAACTTGAAGCCTTGAATTATTCCCATATTGTGAACATGGGTTGAAGAGGTTGAGAACCTCAGGGAATTATCACTGGTGTGAGTAGGTAAAGAGATGGAGATTGGGCTTTGGAGACACGGGAGAGAGGCTGTTCCACAGTTTACTGGTCTTTCATCTTGATTGCAGTTTAACATAAATGTTTAGGTTTCTGTGTGATATTTAGCTGTGAGAATTGTATTTATCCAATTGTAGTGTCCGTACACTATTGTCTGAAATAACAACGAATAGAATAATACCAATGCGATGGCTTGACAGGTTATGATAAGTAGGCAGGGTGAATGAACGGGCTGCTGCACAGTCACTACGGGAGCTCTTTCTAGAGTGCCAGATTAAATTGTGCATTAAAGCATTTTTTTACTCTGCAAATGGGTAAAACTAGTGAGAAATACAGTGCATTCGGAAAGTACTCAGACCCCTTGACTTTTCCCACATTTTGTTACTTTACAGCCTTATTCTAAAATGTATGAAATAGATTTTTTTTACTCATCAATCTACACACAATAACCCATAATGACAAAGCAAAAATATTATTTTTTTAGTACATTTCTTTACATACACTACCTTTCAAATGTTTGAGGTCACTTGAAATGTCCTTGTTTTCCATGAAAACATACATGAAATGAGTTGCAAAATGAATAGGAAATATAGCCAAGATGTTGAAAAGGTTATAAATAATGATTTTTAATTTAAATATAATTGTGTCCTTCAAACTTTGCTTTCGTCAAAGAATCCTCCATTTGCAGCAACTACAGCCTTGCAGACCTTTGGCATTCTACTTGTCAATTTGTTGAGGTAATCTGAAGAGATTTAACCCCATGCTTCTTGAAGCACCTCCCACAAGTTGGATTGGCTTGATGGGCACGTCTTACGTACCATACGGTCAAGGTGCTCCCACAACAGCTCAAAAGGGTTGAGATCCGGTGACTGTGCTGGCCACTCCATTTTAGACAGAATACCAGCTGACTGCTTCTTCCCTAAATAGTTCTTGCATAGTTTGGAGCATTTGTCCTTTGGGTCATTGTCCTGTTGGAGGAGGAAATTGGCTCCAATTAAGCTGCGTCCACAGGGTATGGCATGGCGTTGCAAAATGGAGATCCCCTTTACCCTGTACAAATCTCCCACTTTATCACATCCAAAGCACCCCCAGACCATCACATTGCCTCCACCATGCTTGACAGATGGTGTCAAGCACTCCTCCAGCATCTTTCATTTTTTATGCATCTCACAAATGTTCTTCTTTGTGATCCGAACACCTCAAACTTATATTCGTCTGTCCATAACACCTTTTTCCAATCTTCCTCTGTCCAGTGTCTGTGTTCTTTTGCCCATCTTAATCTTCTCTTTTTATTGGCCAGTTTGTGATATGGCTTTTTCTTTGCAACTCTACCTAGAAGGTCAGCATCCCAGAGTCGCCTCTTCACTGTTGACGTTGAGACTGGTGTTTTGCGGGCACTATTTAATGAAGCTGCCAGTTGAGGACTTATGAGGCATCTGTTTCTCAAACTAGACACTCTAATGTACTTGTCCTCTTGCTCAGTTGTGCACCGGGGCCTCACACCCTTCTTTCTATTCTGGTTGGAGCCAGTTTGCGCTGTCCTGTGAAGGGTGTTGTACGAGATCTTCAGTTTCTTGGCAATTTCTCGCATGGAATAGCCTTCATTTCTCAAGACAAGAATAGACTGACGAGTTTCAGAAAGTTATGTGTTTCTGGCCATTTTGAGCCTGTAATCAAACCCATAAATGCTGATGCTCCAGATACTCAACTAGTCTAAAGAAGGCCAGTTTTACATCTTCTTTAAGCTGCACAACTGTTTTCAGCTGTGTTAACATTATTGCAAAATGGTTTTCTAATGATCAATTAGCCTTTTAAAACTATGAACTTGGATTAGCTAACACAGCATGCCATTGGAACACAGGAGTGATGGTTGCTGATAATGGGTCTCTGTACGCCTATGTAGATATTCCATAAATAAATCTGCCGTTTCCCGCAACAATAGTAATTTACAACATTAACAATGTCTACACTGTATTTCTGATCAATTTGATGTTATTTTCATGGACCTTTTTCTTCTTCTTTGTTAAGTTACAGCCGTATTCTAAAATGGATTAAATTGTTTTTTTCCTCATCAATCTACACACAATGCCCCATAATGACAATTTACCACAGGTGGACTCCAAACAAGTTGTACAAACATCTCAAGGATCATCAGTGGAAACGGGACGCAACTGAGCTCAATTTCGAGTCTCATATCAAAGGTTCTGAATACTTATGTAAATAGGGTATTTCTGTTTTTAACACATTTGCAAAAATGTCAAAAAAATTGTTTTTCGCTTTGTCATTATGGGGTGTTGTGTATAGATTGATGAATAACATTTTTATTTAATCCATTTTAGAGTAAGGCAGTATTGTAACAAAATGTTGAAAAAGTCAAGGGGTCTGAATACTTTCCGAATGCACTGTATACAGTATACTGTATATTGTTTCAATACATACAGGGGTCCTAAAATTCCAAATCAAATAGCTTAATAATCCATGATGTGTCCACCTTAAAACAATTCCATATGTTAGCTTAGTAGACTCATTAAGTGCCCATTGAATGACATATGTCATTATGTAGGAAGCCGATTTAAAAACATCAAGTTGTGAAAAAGTCTGCTTATTGTTTTACGTTGATCATTTTGTTACAAATAATTCCTCTTCATTGTCCTCTGAACTTAAAAAGGTCAAATCGCGGGAATTCGGATGGCGAAATGCGAATGCAATGTGTTGGCTAATATTCCCATGTTGAAGCTGATACATTTTTTTACATGAAAACCTGGATTTAACTAGGCCTATTATAGGGTTACTGTATGTATTTAATAAACTAGTAGGCCTTTCTTCAACAGATAGGACAAACATTCACGCTCTCCTGCCTGAGTTTAGGACAACGCTACATCAAACACAGTAAACACGCACCTTGAGGCAACCACATGATAAGCTTCGAGGCAGGTTTTCATTGGCCAGTCGGTGATCAAGCCCTCGTTACACCTACAACTTATTAATTCATAGAAAGCCTGCCTCTTTACGCTTAATGCCAGTTGCGTGTCCAGCAGGACACAACGTCTTGGAACATTCAGATAAAAATATGTTATGTAGAACAAACATGCCTCTATTGTAATGTGATGAAGTTGGACCCAGGCGCAGAGAAGAGACCAGATGAGGAATCAGTGGATTAGGATAAAAAACACATATTTCTGACACACCCACAACTCAACTGTGCTGAGTGAGTGCACTAAGATGTACTTTTGGTTTATTAAAGTAAAGCCCTGAGACTGTATTCACAGGAGGGAAACATATTTCAGAGGAACTCTTGCTGCCACTTGGCTGAGGCAAGGATATCCCAGCTCCGAGTGTCACAGTGACGTGTATATTAGGCCCGGTGCCTCAATCTCGAGATATTCCTGTGCTTTTACATAACTTTCCGCACTAATACTGTAAAATTGTTAAATTGATGATAATGTCCTTTTAGTGTAAAAGCTGTTTGAAAAGACCTGTGTTGGCCTTTCTGGTACCATCCCCAGGCGGGAAATGAGTAAATAGACCAATACAAAAGAGAGTTCCAAACCTCTCTGCCAATAACAGCTCCTTTTAACAACAGTCCTAGCTAAATTCTTGCTTGAGAATTTGCTCTTTAAGAAGCTATCTTTGTTCATTGTTTACCATTTTAATTGAAAACGATCACATTAAAGTACTTCATATTACCCAGAAATGATTTGATGTTGAGATAAACACTACATTGGACCTTCAGAGAAACACAAACAGTGAAGAGAGACAGGACAGCCAGATGAAGAGACGGTTAGCTAGTAGGACGTGGGCCGGACTCAAACCCACGGCAGCGGTGGCAAACATGGGTGCTCTGAAGGCAGCGGCAGTAACCACTAGACCACCCTAGGCCATGGAGATGGGCTTATCTTATCAAACAACCTGTTTTCCGACCGCCATTGTTGACTAGGATCAAATCTGAAGCTTTGTAACTGTGTGACGTGGATACTGCTCCTTCTATGGGACTGTACTGTAACAGCTGTACCAAAACCAACAACAAGTAGAGCAACAGACATGCATCAACGTTTTATTGCGTTTTATTTCCAGTGGCCAGTTCTGCTCCACTTCACCGCTCTCAACCCTGGCAACTGTGAATGATGCATAGCCCAGCCTTGGCTAAACTTAAAGCTTTTCAATAAAATATAACCTCATATTTCACTGTGAATTATTCATGGTCTCTGTTCATAAGATCCGGGGGTTTGCGGTTCAGACGTGAGCTGCCAGTGAAATTCTCTCCTCTCCCCTCAGACGTTGGTAATCTCCATCTATTAGCGAGTGTCCTGCCCAGCCGTTCACCCATGGTCACAATTCATTTCAACATGTTAATAAACCTCTAGCCGGATTCACAGGCTGAGAAAGAAAACAAGCCTTTCACTTAATGTCGGTTCTATTACTGGCCTGCTGAGAGTATTAAATATTGTGGGGCTGATATTCTATTGAATTGTGATATTAATCATGGACTCTGCTGTGCCACGTCCACAGCACAGTGGCAAAGGGCCAGGGACTCCAGGGACTTTGTTATTATTGCCATTTTATTCTTTATTGCTTTGTGAATGTGTGTTTTTTTGATGTGTGTGTTGGAGTAGGTTCAGTATGATGGGAAAAGCACAGTGTACACAGCAGTTGGTCGGTGCGGTTTCTTAGTGATTAATGGCTAGTGGGGATATGTGGCAGGTTGACGTTTATTGTCATGAATCTTGCCATGGAGGCAGAACTGAGCGATTTCCACTAGATGGGTCAGCTGCAAAGTCAAAGTTGTCTATACTGTCCCTTATTCATACCCCTTGACTTATTACACATTTAGTTGTGTTACAGCCTGAATTCAAAATAAATAACAAATTCTCACCCATCTACACATAATATCCCATAAAGACTAAGTGGAAACATGTTAAGAAATGTTTAGCATAGAACAAAAAAAATAAATACAGAAATATCAAATTTACATAAGTATTCGCACACCTGAGTCAGTACGTTGCAGAAGCACCTTTGGCAGCGATTACAGCTGTCTTTCTGGGTAAGTCTCTAAGAGCTTTCCACACCTGGATTGTGAAACATTTGGCCATTTATTATTTTCAAAATTCTTCAAGCTCTGTCTAATTGGTTGTTGATCATTGTTAGAGAAACATTTTGAGGTCTTGCCATACATTTTCAAGTAGTTTTAAGTCAAAACTGTAACAGCTACTCGGGAACATTCACAGTCTTCTTGGTAAGCAACTACAGTGTAGGCCTTGTGCTTTCGGTTATTGTCCTGAAAGGTGAATTCATCTCCCACTGTCTGGTGGAAAGCAGAGCAAGGTTTTTCTCTAGGATTTTGCCTGTGCTTAGCTCCATTCTGTGTCTTTTGTATCCTGAAGAACTCCGCCGTCCTTAACGATTACAAACATACCCATAACATGATGCAGCCACCACTATGCTTGAAAATATGGAGAGTGGTACTCAGTAATGTGTTTTATTGGGTTTGCCCCAAACATAACACTTTGTATTCAGGACAAAAAGTACATTTTTTTTAGTGCCTTGTTGCAAACAGGATGCATGTTTTGGAATAGTTTTATTCTGTACAGGCTTCCTTCTTTTCACTCTGTCAATTAGGTTAGCTGGCAGGTAGTGTTGGGCCAGTAACCAACAGATTGCTGGATCAAATCCCCGAGCTGACAAGATAAAAATCTGTCCTTTTGCCCCTGAACAGGCAGTTAACCCACTGTTCCAATGCCGTCATTGTAAATAAGAATTTGCTCTTAACTGACTTGCCTAGTTAAATAAAGGTTCAAATAAATAAAAAATACAAATGATTGTAGAGTAATTATAATGTTGATCTGCCCTCAGTTTTCTCCTATCACAGCCATTACACTCGGTAACTGTTCCTGCAGTCAACTGACCAAATCGCCCTCTAGTGGCCTCATAGGTGGAATGTCATTCATATTTTTTCATGATTAATAAATATGATTTTTTACAAAAACTCAGAAATGCTGGTGTTTTTGTGTCAAACGGTTTTGTTATATTTCAGTCTTCTGTGATGTATACTGTATAAAGTGTAATATTGGGATGCAACCTCAAAATTGAATACATTTCAACTCTATATCTGACAAGGTACAGGTGTCTTCTTTTTTAAAAGCCTATAACCATATGTGTTAGGTGTATATTTTTGTTTCAAAGTAAAAAAATAAAAAATAAAAATTCACTGCTCGACTGAGGGACCGTACAGATAAATGTATGTGTGGGGTACAGAGATGAGGTCGTCATTCAAAATGTATGTTAAACACTATTATTGCACACAGAGTGAGCCCATGCAACTTAATAAGCGACTCGTTAAGAAATGATTTACTCCTGAACTTATTTAGACTTGCCATGACAAAGGGGCTGAATACTTATTGACTCAAGACATAGCAGCTTTTCATGTGTTATTAATTAGTAAACATTTTAGAACGACATAATTCCACTTTTACATTATGTGGTACTGTGTGTAGGCCAGTGACAAAAACATCTAAATTAAATCCATTTAAAATTGAGTCTTGTAACACAACAAAATGTGGCATGAATTAAGGGGTATGAATACTTTCTGAAGGCACTGTATTGTTGATCTCAACATCAACTGTTCAGAGGAGACTTCGTCAATCAGGCCTTCATTGTCGATTTGCTGCAAAGAAACCCCTACTAAAGGACACCATTAATAAGAAGAGACTTGCTTGGGCCAAGAAACATGAGCAATGGACATAAGACCGGTGGAAATCTGTCCTTTGGTCTGATGAGTCCAAATTTGAGATTTTTTGTTCCAACCAACGTGTCTTTGTGAGATGCAGAGTAGGTGAACGGAGGATCTCCGCACGTTTGGTTGCCACTGTGAAGCATGGAGGAGGAGGTGCGATGGTGTGGGGGTGCTTTGCTGGTGACACTGTTGGTGATTTATTTAGACTTCAAGGCACACTTAAGCATGGCTACTTAGGCATTCCGCAGCAATACGCCAATATCCACATTTTTGAATGGTACTGTATTTCCTATTTATTTACAGAGTCAGTTATGTAGCTTCTCCCACCGCCTACCAGACAATACAAAGCCTTCCAGAAGACCATATTTGAGTTTACCAACTTTTATTATTGCTTCAGCAATGTAAACATCTGAACAATCACCAGTTACATTCAACCTTGAAACCGAGGGGATTCAAATCATCAACACAAAGTAATACATCTCCTTGAAATAAACTGCTTTGGTCGTGCCGATACATGAAAAATTAACTCAAGTAAGCAGTTATGGATTGGAAAGTGAGTGGTGGACATGAGCATCTCAGTAGAAACCCCCAAACAGCATGTCATAGCTTGTTATAGGAGGCCAACGGCGCTTAATGCTGGGCTGCATTCACAGTGCTCTGTCTGGGGCAAACATGCTTCACTGCACTGATTCAGAGGAGAAACAGAGCACAAATGAGAAAGACCACAGTCATTCTCTCTCTAAAACTCTCCATTAGCCCTCCCTCTTTTGTGAGTAAGTACTGAGACTGCCCAGTGTGCCCAGGGGCACTATTCACTGTTCCCCATCTCTCTCACATGAGCAATTTGTCAGTCTCCTGGCCACTGTACGGAAGAAAGCTCAACTCCATCATTCTTCACTCATTTTGTTAGAGAGAGAGAGACCAGTAGAAAAGGAATAGAATTTCTGTTTAAATCTCAGAACTCCGACCGATAACACCCAGTCAGTCATGTCTCATCGGCAAAACACTAGATTCTGAAAATTGCTCTGCTCTCGGTAGCTATGACGCATTGGCTAATACGGCAAACTTGCTACAGCTAGCACCCTAGTGCAAGCTTGTTTGAATGGCCATACGGTAGCTAGTTTGCCAGCTTGTTGATGAAGTTGTACAGCAACAAAGTTTTGGGACTGTTAAAAAAAGCACATGTATCTGACTCTGAAAGCTGGCTCTGTGCCTTGCTACTTTGTAACATTTGACCAACGAGATAACGTTGCGGAAAGCTGTCAGCTGTGCTGTATCAGTCGGCTGTGCTGTAAAACTCTGCGCACTACTCACGGCAGAACAGATATAATGAAAGCTAATTTGTGCATTAGCTAGAACTTCCCTACACTAGCTAGCTAGCTAGAAGGAGTATTCAGCATTGAGTGAACTGGCATTGTTAGCATCCCTGCCTTTCATTTCATATGGATTGATTTGATCCTGGTTCAGGCAGCAAGCAGACATTTTTGTGCACATTTCAAACTTCATAGATACTGATTCTACCACCACAATGTATATTATTTTATATAGAATTAGGTACACTTGCTCATGAACAAAAAGTAAATATTAGCTACAGATTGATCTTCAAAAGAGTCAGAGTTAAAGGGGGTTCAGTGGACGACGTCCCCTTGGTAACATTTTGAGGATGAAAGGCAGTTCAGTGGATGATGTCACCTTGGTAACATTTTGAGGATGAAAGGCAGTTCAGTGGATGATGTCACCTTGGTAACATTTTGAGGATGAAAGGTGGTTCAGTGGATGATGTCACCTTGGTAACATTTTGAGGATGAAAGGCGGTTCAGTGGATGATGTCACCTTGGTAACATTTTGAGGATGAACTATCAGACAGATCAGTGCAGACGGCCTTCACACTTTCTGAAGTCTTTTTTTACATTATTATAGATTTTTTTTAACCTTTATTTAACTAGGCAAGTCAGTTAAGAACAAATTCTTATTTACAATGGCGGCCTACCCCGGCCAAACCCGGACAGCGCTCGGCCAATTGTGCGCCGGCCTATGGGACTCCCAATCACGTCCGGATGTGATGCAGACATGAGACAATGGTGTAGACTCAACAATATGTTTGTCTGATCAGAATGGGGACAGACACAGATATTGATTGTCAGCTTAATGCCTTCTATACTTCAGACTACTTTAGTCTCCTGTGTCCCAAAACAGGATCCTATCATGATCTCACTAGAACTACTAATACCAAATCCTGTTCAACAAGATATTATGACCCAGACTTATAGAGCACTACTATTACAAAATGAATCAAAGGTCAACTAATAATAGGCATACAGGTAGAATGTGGAGAGGTCGTACATCACAACGAAGATGGACAAAAATCCTAAATAAACGGACCTCACTAATGGTGTCAAATGGAAATGAAAGTGGTAATGGAATGAACTTACATCAAGTTTGGCAAAATCCCTTATGTCTGGAATACTTAGGGAAAGAGAAATGTCTCCTGGGTGGAATGGATAAATGGGTATTTCAGACTGTTACAATTAGGTGTCTGTGGCGGAGAATGGGGGGAAAAGCATTTGGGTGAGAGATAAATAAGAAGAGTATTTGGAAGAAAGTTAGAAGGAAGAAGATGGAGCCTGTGATAGATTGCATCAGAACATTTTAAGTATCCCATTTAAAATAATAATGTGACTAGAAGCAGTATTGTGTAAAACACTTTATTTGATTAGATGCTCTCATGTCTGCCTAGAGCTGTGCCCTAAAAAGTAACATGGGATTTCATCTGCCAAATAATCAATATTCACTTAATAGCCTCTTAAGAATGGGCCCCAGACATCATCCGTTGTGACTGACTACAATACAGCTGCTATAGCAGTGCTTTACTGCCCCCTTTTGGCAGCTTTCACAACTGAACGTCACAACAGAATCCTATTATATAATAGTCACTAGCTGAGGGTCTGCTGACTTGTGATGCTACTCCGAGCCTGACAGAGCTTGTTATGCCGGGTTGC
Organism: Oncorhynchus tshawytscha; assembly: GCF_018296145.1. Classification (NCBI taxonomy): domain Eukaryota; kingdom Metazoa; phylum Chordata; class Actinopteri; order Salmoniformes; family Salmonidae; genus Oncorhynchus; species Oncorhynchus tshawytscha. The sequence continues at coordinate 64,561,410 of NC_056434.1, forward strand.
AGTTCCAATGGTGCTGGGTTACAAGATGCCAAAGCTTTTTAACTGGTTCTGCTATCAGAATCCATGCCTCTCAGAGTAGAAGCTTTTTGAAGTTGATTTGGCAGTGTGTCAGACTGGCAATTATGGCTGAGGCTGTTACCAACCCAGTGTCAAATTAGTGCCAACCAGTTATTATTGGTTAATCAGTGCCAACCAGTTATTAGTCCTACAGTAATAGCTTTTTTCCCCCATCAAACATCCTTACAAGACAACAGATACCAGGCATCTACACAGCTTTGTTCAGTGCCTTGGATCTGTTGTACATGACACCAAGTGTGGCTATTTCTGTCAGGGTGTTGTTGTTGAACGACTGAGACACTAACACTTACTTGAGATACAGCAACATGTGCCAAAGGAATGACTTCATTGCTATGTTATGCGACCTCTGCCTCGGCATGAATTGGATAACTGGGATAAACTCTGATCACAGGTACGGCCTAAATGTTAATAGGTAATCAAGCACTGTAAACCTACATTCCGTGCAGTGGGTTGGTGAACAAGCGATGGAAAGGGTACGGTTGTAATGATGCATGTACCAAATGTACAGTCGCTAGTCCATACTGTATTCTGAAGAGAAAGGCCTTTACCTGACTCTACCCGAGGAAGAGGATGCTCCAGCAACGACCTACAGCAGCTCTGGAGGACGAGCTCAGCTGTCCCATCTGCTTTGAATTTTTCCAGGACCCCGTGAGTCTGAAATGCCAACACAGCTTCTGCCGCGGCTGCCTGGAAACACCAGCATGGATACAACAAAAGCAGCGCGAATGCCCCGTCTGCAGGCAAAGGCCTTCCATGGCCGATTTCCATCCCTCCGTGTCCAACATGAAACTGAGGAACGTAGTGGAGGCCTACCTGCAGAGAGAGGAGAAGGAGGGGAATGAGGGGAGAGCAGTGTGTCTTGTGCGGTGTTCCATACATAACAAGAAGCTCAGGTTTTTCTGTAAGGAGTGTGAGGAACTTGTTTGTGCTGTGTGTGTGGAGACCGAGCTGCATGCCTAACATAAGCACCTGTCAGTGAAGGAAGGAAGTGCAATGGAGTAAGGTACTGTGCAGGCAGGAATACACATGTACTTGCAGTGTTTTCCGCTTGCTAACCAAGTTCCCGTCGCAACTCAATATATTCAATATACTGTAAACACAGAATAGTTGAGAAACTTGTTTAATTTCCATCCTTTTTCTACTGTAACCCCTCATCTCTCCACCACTATCCCCCCTCTCTTCCATTATCTACCCAGAGGGAACTCACGGCACTGCTCTACAACCTTCCCGAGAAACTGGAACTGGACGTAAAGCAAGCGAGAGCATCAAGAGAGCGTGCAGCACAATGCATCAAGGTATGTCGCTAGCTAAATAACACAATATTACAACGATAATACAAAGATATTTACACAGATACTACATGTCTATCTTATTGCACCGTTTCCGACCTGGGCCCAGACCACAGCAGGACAGATCAAGAGTGAGTTTGCGAAGCTCCGCCAGTTCCTGAGAGCGGAGGAGGAGGCCAGACTGGAAGCTCTGGAACAGGAGGAGAGCAAGAAGACCGGGTTACTGACTGAGAGGATCAACCGCCTCACCGATGACATGACTTCCCTCTCTGAGAGAATCTCAGACATACAGCACAGGATGAAAACAGATGATGTCTCATTCTTGCAGATTCATCTCACATATTTTAACAATGTTCTATGTTCACGGTACAACTGTTAAATGTACTGAGGCTTTCTCAAATAATTTTTTTTTTTTTTTTTACTGTGATCCATGTGTTTTTGTTTCAGATATACAAGGACTTGAAAGACGGTTATGCAACATTACAATGATCGTCATGTCAAATATTTGATCAGTCTCCAACATTATTGACACAAAATGTGTGTACTGTATGTAATTTCAGTACACTGCAGGATCCAGAGCCGCTATCAGGGATAGACGTGGCCCAACACCTGGGCAACCTGAGGTTCAAGGTCTGGGAGAAAATGCAGAAAATGGTTGAATACAGTGAGTACACAGATTTTATAAGCAACAGTCCACATTTTGAGGTTAATCATTGACTTGCTTCCATGGCGCAGCACAATGATCCGTTTCGAAACATTACAGTCCAATATCCAGACTCCAGCCTATAGCACTCTTTCATAGCCTTGAATCCCGGGTGAAGCAACAACAAAATGTACCTTTTCTGAGCCAGTCTGAGTCCTCACAAAAAAAGCTGACTCATGTTGGAATTCCTGACTGACCAGTGATGAAAATTCCTTAACTAAAAATACTTTAAAGTACTACTTAAGTCGTATTTTTGGGTGGCTGCATTTTGTTATTGAATTGAATTTATTTTGGTTAAGAAACATGTACAACAAAATGTGGACAAACTTAACAGTATTAATTACAACGCTTGTTTACAACGTGGTCGGTCCTCAATGGTAAAAACAATAACTTACAGTTGATTTCGGAAGTTTGCATACACCTTAGCCAAATACATTTAAACTCAGTTTTTCACAATTCCTGACATTTAATTCAAGTAAAAATTCCCTGTCTTAGGTCATTCAGGATCACCACTTTATTTTAATAATGTGAAAATAATAGTAGAGAGTGATTTATTTCAGTTTTTATTTCTTTCATCACATTCCCAGTGGGTCTGAAGTTTACATACATTCAATTAGTATTTGGTAGCATTGCCTTTAAATTGTTTAACTTGGGTCAAACGTTTCGGGTAGCCTTCCACAAGACAATAAGTTAGGTGAATTTTGACCCATTCCTCCTGACAGAGCTGTTGTAACTGAGTCAGGTTTGTAGGCCTCCTTGCTCGCACATGCTTTTTAATTTCTGCACATAAATGTTCTATAGGATTGAGGTCAGGGCTGATGATGGCCACTCCAATACCTTGACTTTGTTGTTCTTAAGCCATTTTGCCACAACTTTGGAAGTATGCTTGGGGTCATTGTCCATTTGGAAGCCCCATTTGTGGCCAAACTTTAACTTCCGGACTGATGCCTTGAGATGTTGCTTCAATATATCCACGTAATTTTCCGTCCACATGATGCCATCTATTTTGTGAAGTGCACCAGTCCCTCCTGCAGCAAAGCACCCCCACAACATGATGCTGCCACTCCCGTGATTCACGGTTGGGATGGTGTTCTTCGGCTTGCAAGCCTCCCCATTTTCCTCCAAACATAATGATGGTCATTATGGCCAACAGTTCTATTTTTGTTTCATCAGACCTGAGGACATTTCTCCAGAAAGTAAGATCTTTGTCCCTATGTGCAGTTGCAAATGGCGGTTTTGGAGCAGCTTCCTTGCTGAGCGGCCTTTCAGGTTATGTCGATATTGGACTCGTTTTACTGTGGATATAGATACTTTTATACCTGTTTCCTCCAATACCTTCACAAGGTCCTTTGCTGTTGTTCTGGGATTGATTTGCACTTTTCGCACCAAAGTACGTTCATCTCTAAGAGACAGAACGCGTCTCCTTCCTGAGCGGTATGACGGCTGCGTGGTCCCATGGTGTTTATACTTGCGTACTATTGTTTGTACAGATGAACGTGGTACCTTCAGGCGTTTGGAAATTGCTCCCAAGGATGAACAATATTTTTTTTCTGAGGTCTTGGCTGATTTCTTTTGATTTTCCCATGATATCATGCAGAGGCGCTGAGTTTGAAGGTAGGCATTGAAATGATGACTCAAATGATGTCAATTAGTCTGTCAGAAGCTTCTAAAGCCATGACATCATTTTTTTGAATTTTCCAAGATGTATGAAGGCACAGTCAACTTAGTATATGTAATCTTCTGACCCACTGGAATTGTGATACAGTGAATTAGAAGTGAAATAATCTGTCTGTACTTGTGTCATGCAATTACTTGTGTCATGCACAACATAGATGTCCTAACCGACTTGACAAAACTAGAGTTAGTTAACAAGAAATTGGTGGAGTAATTGAAAAATGTGTTTTAATGACTCCAACCTAAGTGTATTTAAACTTCCAACTTCAACTGTATATAATGATTAAAAGGCAAGACAAAATTACAAACAACCATAAATACATTCATTTAAATTGACATCTTAAAAAGTGGCACTATTCACTGCACTTTTCCTTATCCTTAAAAATCAACCATACATTAATTTCACATTTCAACCTTAAAAAACTATTCATTGCACATCATAACTATTATTCAAATACATACATCTGACCAGCAGTAGTGGGGTACAAGGGGCAGTGGAGGGGTTTCTCGTACTAAGACAACATTGTCCAAATGAAAACCTTTGCCTGCTTTTTAAAGCTATTTAAAAAAATCTTTGCTTGATCTCTAAGGGGAGGCTATTCCATAGACCAGGTATTCCCAAACTGGGAAAAGATTCTTCACATTTTCTTACAGTCCATTTATATTTTCCAACGAGAATATACATTTGGCTGAGTTTTTTTCTCTCTCGCCTGAGTAGCCTAGGTTTCAATGCCAAAAATAAAATTCAACCATCTAGTGTTCAGCGAAATAATAACACAATGTGAAATACAGGTAGCCTAGTCAAATAATTAACATCCAATCACATTAACCGTTACTCTCTCGTGGGAATTACACTACCAGTCTGTATGTAGCCAAACGTAGCTGCTGCTCATTCCGTTTGCTCTAAAATGGATAAATTGTTTTTAAAAAAGTGAGGCCTGCTTCCATAGTGACACATACCAGCTCTACTGGTAGTACTGCTACCAGCAGTACTACACCTGCACCTGTCGACAACACAAGTTGTTCTGCTTCCACAAGCACTTCCAATGCTAGCATCAGTAATTCTACATTTGTTGTTAGCCCAGGTAGCTTGGACACTGACAGTTGTGAATCTGATGCAGCCGAAGAGCTACTGCCCCCTTACCCGGGAAAGCACCGAACAACAGACAGGGATGTTGGACCATCGAAGAGGCACAAATATGATGAGAACTACATCGAGTTGGGGTTTCTTTTATATTGGGAGTAGTGCCTTCCCTCAGCCACAGTGTGTTGTATGTGCAAAAGTACTATCTCACAACTCGATGAAACCTTCAGTCTTGGGCAGACATTTAGAAACAAAACATGCCAATTTGAAAAATAAGCCACAGGACATTTTTGAGCGAGAATTAAGACGACATTCAAATAGTAAGACATGTATAAAAGCAACAGATACCATTAATAAGAAGGGGCTAGAAGCATCTTATATGGTGAGCTACCGATTGGCTAGGACAAGCAAGTCCCATACTATTGTGGAGGACTTAATTCTTCCTGCTGCCCCGGCTATGGCTGGGACAATGCTGGGGGGAAAAGACCAAAAAACCATACAGACAATGTCTTCATCAAACAACACTGTTTTACGACGCATCATTGACATGACAGGAGATGTTTTGAAACAATTACTGCTTCGCATACAAGCCAGTGAGTTCTATGCATTACAGCTGAATGAGTCAACAGACTGGCACAGCTCCTGGCATATGTGTCCGTTACGTTTATGGGGGGTTAATTAAGGAAGACAACATGAGAGGATATTTTTAAAGTATTTGGACAGCTTTGTGACATCAAATGGACTTTGGTGGTGAAGATGTGTTGGTATCTGTACTGACGGCCCAAAATTACTTTTAAATGTTGAATGCTTAGCAGGACAGGAAAATGGTCCAATTCACACACTTATTAAGAGTACATCCTGGTCATCCCTACTGCCTCTGACCTGGCGGACTCACTAAACACAAATGCTTTGTTTGTAAATGATGTCTGAGGGTTGGAGTGTGCCCCCTCCATATAAAAAACAAAAGAGTGCCGTCTGCTTGGCTTAATAGAAGGACTTTTAAATGATTTACACTTTTACTTTGACTTTTGGTACTTAAGGATATTTTATCAATTACATTTACTTTTGATACTTAATTATATTTAAAACCAAATAATTCTATACTTTTACTGAAGTAGTATTTTACAGGGTGACTCACTTTTAGTATATACTTTTAGTATGACAATTGGTTACTTTTTCCATGACTGTGACACACTCATTGACAAAATGCTCAGTCATGTTAAGGTTGCTGAAACACAAACTGCTGACGCATGTTCTGATTGCCAAACCATGAACTGTTGACCAATGTTCTGATTTCTGACCCAGTGACAAACTGCTGACTCCTGTTCTGTTCATACAGCCACCAACACAGTGTACCAACATCCATGTATCTAACCCGGTGGCCGTCTAACCTTCCCACTCTTTCTGTCCCAGCCCCTGTGACCCTGGATGTAAATTCAGCCCACGCTGATCTACTGATATCTGGGGGTCTCCTGCAGGTGAGTGACACACGGGTGTCCCAGCCTGTGCCTGATAACGCTGAGCGATTCGACAGCTCAGTGAGCGTGCTAAGCTCTGTGGATTTCTGCTTAGGCATTCACAGCTGGGAGGTGGAGGTGGAGCCTAAGAATGCCTGGACTCTGGGAGTGGCCAAAGAGGGTGTAGCCCGGAAAGGCAATGTGATGGTCAGCCCAGAGGTCGGGAGCTGGGCGATGGGGATGTGGAACGGGGAGCAGTATAGCGCTGGAACTTCCCTCCCTGGGTACCCCGTTGGTTCTGAAGAGGAAGCCCAAGAGGATCATGGTCAAGCTGGACTATGAGAAAGGAGAGCTCTCTTTCTATGACTCCAGTGACATGTCACTCATCTATACGTTCGAACATGGGTTCACAGAGAGACTGTTCCCTTACTTCTCTCCCTGTCTCAACTCTGATGGCACTGACCCTGGAGTGCTGAGGATCTGCCCTGAGAAGGTGTCTGTGACTGTGGCACCTATTCACTGAGCATATAACCTGGTGATTCTATTTCTTGATCACATACTGAAGTGTCTGTATTGGTAAAGTCTGTCACAGTGACTCCTGTGTATTGGTTTTGTCTGTCTATTGTTTTGTAAATTGAGGTGAACAGCCTCACCTCCAGTGGTGACATTGACGTCTGTGACACCAATGTGTATTTTGGAACTTTGTCTGGAGCAGATCTATTCTTTGCTGTTAATGAATTTACTGAGAACAAGTGTCATGATTGAATTCCATAATTATTGATGTCATGTTCAATAAAAGTACATATTTCGTGTATTTCCATTCCATGCCTCACCTGTTAAGTGGAGCAAATCAACACCGAAACACTGGACCAGTTTGCCAGCATTCCAGACAGCGTCATCAGTCTCTAGCCCAGCCACCCTACGGTAGGTACACCAGCTCAGAACAAGCACACATCTCTCCATCATGGCTGCCACCTGGACCCTGGAGGACGACATGTCCTGCCCTGTGTGCTGCGATGTTTTCACTGACCCTGTGGTGCTGGGCTGCAGCCACAGCTTCTGCAGGAGCTGCCTGGACAACTACTGGGACACTCAGGTCATCAAAAAGTGCCCCGTCTGCCGCAAACATTCCCTAACCGACGCTCCACCCAGTAACCTGGCTCTGAGGAACATCGTGGAGACCTTTGCGAGGGAGAGGAGCCACAATAACACCAAGCAGGTTGAGACGAGAGAGGGGGAGAAGGAGAGCCAGGGAAGGAGGGAGTCAGGAGGGAGGAGTGGGTTGGTACCGGATGGGGATGAAAGGTGCAGTCTCCATGGGAAGAGGTTGTTGTTGTTCTGTGTGGAGGACCAGGAGGCTCTGTGTGCGGTGTGTCAGACCTCCAGGAGACACAGGAGCCATCAGCTCTGCCCTGTGGATGAGGCTGCTCAGGAACTCAAGGTATGGCTAGTATTGTATGTCATTTCAGGGCCAGAAACTGCATGTCACTTCACTAGGCTGGTCTGGTTGTGTTACAGTAATTAGTCTGTTTACAGTTTTACTGTAGTTCTCCAATTACTGTAAGTACGTACTGGAAGTCATTTATGATAAACAGATGAGCCCGTGTGGCACAGTTCGTAGAGCAGGTGCTTACAACGCGAGGGTTGTGGGTTTGATTTCCATGGAGGACAAGCACGAAAATGCATGCACTCACTACTGTCAGTCACTCTAGATAATAGTGTTTGCTAAATGACTTACATTTTATGTAAAATTTCACCTTATTGGGATTGTTCACTACACTGAAACTATAGTTCTGTTTGCTTAGTCTTGTTATTTGGCAATGTGTTATTCTTTTTCGTGATCTTATCTGTGCATCAGATGAGCTCATGCGTTTTGCATGAATGTTGGCTTTGCAGTTTCTGAGAGTCAATCAAAACGGTTTCGCCGTAGGTAGAAAAAATATGATATATTGACATTAATTCTGTCTGTTGTGTTTAACAGCACACAGGCGCCTCAATACCTGAAACTGTATGTGGCCTAAACCCCTTGACTTATCTCGTCCTCTCTCATCGCCTCCTTCTCAAAACCCATTGGAGGAGAAGGTCAGAGGGGAGGGACCTCTGACTTTCTCATCCAGTGGGTTTCGAGAAGGAAGTGAGGAGAGAGGACACAAGGAGTCAAGGAAATGAAATTGAGATTTTCCTCCGGTATGTGGCCAGGAGGAAGTGAAAGCATCTATTATCCCTCTGAAGAGGAAGTTGGAGACATTCCAAAAGTTGAAGGAGGATTGCATGAAAACAGCAGAACACATCAAGGTAAGTACTGTGGAACAAACAATTATACAGAGAAACAACGCTGACTTTATTGTCAACATTTTGGTTTCCTCGCCTTTTTCAACAGTTTTGCACTACGAACCATTTCCATATTGTATCAGAAAGTATGAGAGGTCACCCACTGACCTATTGACCCCCAGAGCCAGGCCAAGCAAGCAGAAAGGAAGATAAGAGATGAGTTTGTGGCGCTGCATCAACTCCTGCGCCTGGAGGAAGTTGTCCGGCTGTCTGCCCTCTCTGAGGAGGTGGACATGAAGACAGTTATAATGGCAGAGAAGATTGAACACCTGGCCAAGAAGATGACCTCCTTGACCAGCAACATCAGAGAGATAGAACAGGATATAGAGGCAAACGACCTTCCATTTCTCCAGGTACAGTGACACTTACTTTAAACATACACATTCTAAAATACAAGACATTTGATTTTCTAATTTGGTCATTTTATCTCACACAACTATGTCCTTTCCCCAGGCTTACAAGAACAACAAAGCAAGGTAAGGTTCTACTTTTTCAAACACATTCGGCCTGCTTCGAGGTTACAGTCCTTTACTACAACAGCCACTCCATCTGTATTTTTTTGCTTCAGGGCCAACTGTATATTGCAGGATCCAGAGCCTGTATCAGGGGCATTGATCGATATGGCCCAACATCTGGGCAACCTAAGGTTCAAGATCTGGGAGAAGATGCAGGAGAAGGTGCAATACAGTGAGTACTAGACCAGAGCAAATGAATGGTTATCAGATCACTAGATGCTCGGAGTACCACACTTTAAAATGTAAATTGTTATACAGCATTGTAGTCATACCTGTTTGTGTTTCACCCCAGCCCCAGTGACTCTGGACCCCAACACCGCGGCCCCCTGGCTATCTCTCTCAGACGACCTGACCAGTGTGTGCGTCAGTGGAGAGAAGCCTCACGTCCCCAACAACCCAGAGCGCTGTGACACGTGTGTTTGCGTGCTGGGGGCCGACCCCTTCAGTTCCGGCAGTCACTGTTGGGAGGTGGAGGTGGCGGGTAAGACCAGATGGGACCTGGGGGTCCTGAGAGAGAGTGTGCGTAGGAAAGGGGTCCTGAGTGTGAACCCTGCCCACGGGTTCTGGGCCCTGTCGCTGAGGGACGGCGGCCAGTACAGCGCCTGCACCATGCCCTGGACCCGTCTCACTCTGAAGAGGAGGCCCAGGAGGGTCAGAGTGTGTCTGGACTATGATGCGGGAGAGGTGACTTTCTATGACCCCACTGACATGTCACTCATCTATACATTCAGGGACAAGTTTAAAGAGCCATTGTTGCCCTACCTCTGTCCCTGTGTGAGTGACAGCGGCCGCAATGCTGAGCCACTAAAGATATGCCCTGCCAAAGTCTCATTGGTTCATGATGTTGGTGATAAAGTTTGGTAGATTACAATATGTATTTTTTTTAGAGGAGACATTTCTAAAGCATCCATATGTCTCACTATCTATTATTAACACAATGGATGTATATTTTATATATTGATGTATATTTTATATATTGATGTATATTTTATATATGGATGTATATGTGAACGGAACAATTCTTGTCCTATATAATATCATAAGTCATATTTTCTTGGTGTGTGTCAAATGGCAAGATAAACAAAAAAGGTGATGATTACTCAGCATTTGAGTTAATATTCTGTAAGACTTGTTCTAAATGCTTATGAATGATCATGCTTATAAATGTGTATAAATACAACAATTAAATACTTTCATGTTCATGAATGGCATGATTTATTCATGATTTATTAATGGTTTATTGTTTATTTATGACCTTTCTTAATAAAGTGTTTCTTGTCAACATTGAGCTTTGTCAGCCTCCTGGAGGTGAGCGACACACGGGTGTCCCAGCCTGTGCCTGATAACGCTGAGCGATTCGACAGCTCAGTGAGCGTGCTAAGCTTTTTGGATTTCTGCTCAGGCATTCACAGCTGGGAGGTGGAGGTGAGGCCTAAGAAGGCCTGGACTCTGGGCATGGCCAAAGAGGGTGTAGCCCGGAAAGGCAATGTGATGGTCAGCCCAGAGGTCGGGATCTGGGCAATGGGGATGTGGAACGGGGAGCAGTATAGCGCTGGAACTGGCCCCTGGGTACCCCGTTGGTTCTGAAGAGGGAGTCCAAGAGGATCATGGTCAAGCTGGACTATGAGAAAGGAGAGCTCTCTTTCTATGACTCCAATGACATGTCACTCATCTATACGTTCGAACACGGGTTCACAGAGAGACTGTTCCCTTACTTCTCTCCCTGTCTCAACTCTGATGGCACTGACCCTGGAGTGCTGAGGATCTGCCCTGAGAAGGTGTCTGTGACTGTGGCACCTATTCACTGAGCATATAACCTGGTGATTCTATTTCTTGATCACATACTGAAGTGTCTGTATTGGTAAAGTCTGTCACAGTGACTCCTGTGTATTGGTTTTGTCTGTCTATTGTTTTGTAAATTGAGGTGAACAGCCTCACCTCCAGTTGTGACATTGACGTCTGTGACACCAATGTGTATTTTGGAACTTTCTCTGGAGCAGATCTATTCTGTGCTGTTAATTAATTTACTGAGAACAAGTGTCATGATTGAATTCCATAATTATTGATGTCATGTTCAATAAAAGTACATATTTCGTGTATTTCCATTCCATGCCTCACCTGTTAAGTGGAGCAAATCAACACCGAAACACTGGACCAGTTTGCCAGCATTCCAGACAGTGTCATCAGTCTCTAGCCCAGCCACCCTACGGTAGGTACACCAGCTCAGAACAAGCACACATCTCTCCATCATGGCTGCCACCTGGACCCTGGAGGACGACATGTCCTGCCCCGTGTGCTGCGATGTTTTCACTGACCCTGTGGTGCTGGGCTGCAGCCACAGCTTCTGCAGGAGCTGCCTGGACAACTACTGGGACACTCAGGTCATCAAAAAGTGCCCCGTCTGCCGCAAACATTCCCTAACCGACGCTCCACCCAGTAACCTGGCTCTGAGGAACATCGTGGAGACCTTTGCGAGGGAGAGGAGCCACAATAACACCAAGCAGGATGAGACGAGAGAGGGGGAGAAGGAGAGCCAGGGAAGGAGGGAGTCAGGAGGGAGGAGTGGGTTGGTACCGGATGGGGATGAAAGGTGCAGTCTCCATGGGAAGAGGTTGTTGTTGTTCTGTGTGGAGGACCAGGAGGCTCTGTGTGCGGTGTGTCAGACCTCCAGGAGACACAGGACTCATCAGCTCTGCCCTGTAGATGAGGTTGCTCAGGAACTCAAGTTATGGCTAGTATAGTATGTCATTTCAGGGCCAGAAACTGCATGTCACTTCCCTAGGCTGGTCTGGTTGTGTTACAGTAATTAGTCTGTTTACTGTAGTTCTCCAATTACCGTAAGTACGCTACTGTAAGTCATTTTTGATAAATAGATGAGGATGTGTGGCTCAGTTCGTAGAGCAGGTGCTTACAACGCCAGGGTTGTGAGTTTGATTTCCATGGAGGACAAGCACGAAAATGCATGCACTCACTACTGTCAGTCACCCTGGATAATAGTGTTTGCTAAATGACTTAAATTTTATGTAAAATTCCACCTTATTGGGATTGTTCACTACACTGAAACTATAGTTCTGTTTGCTTAGTCTTGTTATTTGGCAATGTGTTATTCTTTTTCGTGATCTTATCTGTGCATCAGATGAGCTCATGCGTTTTGCATGAATGTTGGCTTTGCAGTTCCTGTCACGGTCTACCTCCACTTCATCTGAAGAGGAGAGGCGAGAAGGATCAGAGGACCAAAATGCGGCGTGGTATGTGTTCATAGTGAATTTTAATAAAGAGAACACTGAACACTGCAACACTATACAAAAGAGTAACAAAAACATTAAACCAATGACGACCGTGAAGCTACAAATGAGACCTGTGCTGACACAAGCCACTAACATAGACAATCACCCACAAACAAACAGTGCAACCCAGGCTACCTAAGTATGATTCTCAATCAGAGACAACTAATGATACCTGCCTCTGATTGAGAACCATACTAGGCCGAAATATAGAAATCCCAAATCATAGAAAATCAAAAATAGACTGCCCACCCAACTCACGCCCTGACCATACTAAATAAATACAAAACAAAGGAAATAAAGGTAGGAACGTGACAGTTTCTGAGAGTCGATCAACGTGGTTTCGTCATGGGCAGAACAAATATTACACAGTACCATTCAAAGGTTTGGACACACCATGGAGAAAAGCCTCAGACCGACACACCATTTTTACTATTTTCTACATTGTAGAATAATAGTGAAGACATCAAAACTATGAAATAACACATATGAAATCATGGAATCCTGTGTTTCGCCCCAGCCCCAGTGACTCTTGAACCCAACACCGTGGCCCACTGTCTCTCTCTCTCTCAGATGACCTGAACAGTGTGTGCATCAATGGAGAGAAGGCTAACGTCCCCAACAACCCAATGCGCTGTGACACGTGTATTTGTGTGCTGGAGCCCAACCAGTGTAATGGGACATTTCTATTGTGTGTGTCCCCATAACTGAGGATGTGACTAACTTCATGAAACTGTCCTATTACAAGTTCCTGTTCTTGGGAGTATCATCCTGTGTTGCAAACCAGCTGCACCTGTGTCCTTTTATAGATAAAAAAAAAACAGGAACTAAGAGATGGGACTGACGTATCGTTGACCAGTGGCTCCTGCGGTTCTGAGGGTAAACTGCCGGCAGAGGCTCGCTGCACTGTGAGTCTAGGGTAAATTCCTCCTCGTCAAACGAGGGAATGGAGAGACCCGCCTGACGTCCATGGGAGTTGAGGGTCAGAGATTGCTCAGTCGATTTTTTTTTACTAAGCTTGTGAGTCATCATTGAAATGAGAGGAATTGTGCATTCCTAAATCACTTCGCGCTCACTGATTGAGAGCTCTACCGCATAGTGTGATGCGGGTGGACTAGTTAGGACGTCATGTTAGACTAGAATATCAGGTTAGGGATAGATCAACCAGTGGACAGTAAGAACTGTTTGCCATACAGTTCAAACTAAAGTTCGTAGCAAAACTGTGTTTACTTTTTATGTAGGTAAGATACCAATTTGGATTAGTTCTCCAGTGCTTCAATTATAAGGGCACAAGGCGAGACCCAGATGCAGAAGGTAGAGTCTTTGTCGTTCATTTATCATCCAAAGGGTGTAGGCAAGAGAATGGTCGTGGACAGGCAAAAGGTCAAAAAAAGAGGTGAGAGGAACAGAGTGGCAGACAGGCTCGATGTCGGGGCAGGCAGAAGGGTCAGGCAGGCGGGTACGGAGTCCAGAAAAAACAGGCAAGGGTCAAAACCGGGAAGACTAGAAAAAAATAATAGAAAACAGGAGCACGGGACAATCACAAGTACAGGTGAAACAGATCAGGGCGTGACATCAATGACAAATTAGGCAATATTTTAGCATCCATGCAATTATGTGGTTTAGGTTGTAGGAACTGATCACTCCTCTATTTTGTGCGTTTGAGTGAGATAGAAACTCAGATGGGATGATCCTGGAGAAAAAAAAGTGTTCTCCAGCCACCACATGCTACACAAGGCCGTTGAAGGTAATGGTAAGCAAATGGGGTTCGAGTGTTGCCGAGGACGTGTCACAATGCCACCGCTTAGCGAATGGAGATTTTCCCTCAGTGTCGCTAAGTTGAAATGTGTCGCTAAGTTGAAATGTGTCGCTAAGTTGAAATGTGTCGCTAAGTTGAGAACAGTTGGAGAAAGTAGGGAAAGGCAAGAAAAATAATACACGCTGGGATAAAGTGGGAAGTTGAAGCTGAGACAAAGACAGAGAGAGGGGGGGGGGAAAGTGCAGAGAAGTTTGCAGAGGTAAGGATGAAAGCTGAAGAAAAATAAGGCAAAGCAAGTAGGAACAGACGTAAAGATGAACCGAATCAACATCATCCATCCACCACCTCCACAACAAGAACCCCCAGCAGCAGGAGTAGGGGCTGTGGGGGCAGACGGCGGAGAGAATCTGGGGCAGACGGCGGAGAGAATCTGAGGAAGACGAAGAAGGAAAAAGACACGACGCTGGTCACCACACACACTGAGTACCGGAGTAAAATACCGACACCTCAGAGCCACCCCCGCCGAGACTCTAAGTCTCCCCAGCGACTGGTCACAGAAATGTGACTTTGACTTTATCCAGACTTACCTCCCCCTCCCCCTCCTGTTTCCACACCACCTTCTGCTTCCCCTGATGACAATACCAAATCCAGTGGCTGGCCGTGATGTGAGCGCTGCTTCAACCTTCCTGGTCCAGTGGAATCGGGAAATGGGGGAGATGATGGACATTGTGAAGAAGCTTCCCCTCTCTCTCTCATAGCAGGGCACAGTGGTGGATCCGGTTTACCACCACGATCAACTGCCCAGCTAATGCTTTTTTGAGAGGGGGAACTCAGGAGACAGAGGAAGGGGGGCTGGAAGAGCAAGAGGAGGAAGGGGCTGCGGAAGAGGTGGACGAGGAAGAGGGGAACCATGGAGGTGTTATAACTGTTAGCAGCCAGGCCACATTTCAAGAAATTTCCCCCAGAACAGGGGTGATATGGGTGGCTATGATGAAGCTGAGGACAGTGATACATACTATCCACCACCACCACATGTGACAGCATCTAACCCGCAGGGTAGAGGGGGAGGCTGGAGATGTGGAGGAGGTAGAAGGAAAAGACAGCCAACAATGCCACTTTGGTGAGTACCCAGTTTTATCTTCTAACAGCGCAGATTCACCTAATATAGATGTGTCTGTGTGTGTGTGTGTGTGTGTGTGTGTGTGTGTGTGTGTGTGTGTGTGTGTGTGTGGGCGGTGTGAAAATGTCTTTCCTGGTCGATTCAGGGGCAACCATCTGTATTTTATCTAAATGCAACAATTTAAAAGATCCATTATCAAGAGATGTGTCACGTCTACTCGCACTCCTCCCCTCCTGCGTTCCATGTCGCAGGTTTACTCACCACCGGTCCTGACATTCATCATTGCGCGCACCTGCACTTCATCATTGGGCACACCTGGACTTCATCACTTCACTGATTACCTCCCCTATATCTGTCAGCCCCTTAGTTCTATTCCTTAGGCCGTATTTAGTATGTGTTCCATGTCTGTACGCTACTCGTGTGTCTTGTTTTGGTCCATGTTCTGGTTATTATTAAACTCACCACCTGCACTTGCTTCCCGACTCCCAGTGTCCACGGTACAAGATGTAATAAAGACCGTTCCAGTGGTAGAGAACCTTACCAAACCCTTTTCAGTCCAACTTGGTGATAAAATGTTTCTCCTAATTGCTCTGTAAATTGATTGGGAAGAGACCTATTGTGGGAATGAACATTTGTTGCAGTGAGAAGGGCCTGGTAGTAACCACTCCAAGAACCGGAATCTGTACCGCGCTGGAAGTACCAGGCCATGATTGGTATTATTCATGGTATTTCTCTGACCCCTTTGACCTACTGAATGGATTTGCTGTACCGGGCCAAACTAACCCGACCACTCTTCACTGCCAAATGTAGTAATGGTCGAAGGGACCATTTGTTTTTAACACTGTGACATTGTGTGACCGAGCAGGAAGAGTTGACAACAGGTCATGTGTATGAAGAAACGTCGGGTGTGGTAGCTGATGTAAACAGTTTTTCCTCTGTGCCCCAATCAGTTCCCCCATGCAGTATCTCTATCTCCAAGATGGAGGATACCAAATGGGAAGAATTTGGTACATGCGTGAGGTTGGCAACAGACTGGGAGGCTCAGCCATACGGGAGAGCATTCTCCTCTGTGGTTGGGGCTCACAGAACTGTATGTGAGCGGTACGCACGCAGTGCACCGAGGGGACAGTGAAGCCCCTGTTCCAGTTTCCCTTGCACCTAACCAGCCCACGCCTGACAGCGCACTGTTGACTCAGGTTCGGGACTGTTTATGGGCAAGGGATACATATGACAGGGAAAGATGAGAGGAGCAACGCCTGTGACCGTCTCTCCTAAAGGCACATATCGGCCCCACAAAGCACTGAACCCCTTGCATAAGGAGGAGGAGGAGGCGGGCACGGGCAAAAACCTGACCTCTCTGCTGAGCAGGGGGGCTGTTGTCACATGTACGCCATCACCTGGCAACACGCCAGTTTGACCTGTTAGAAAAGCATCTGGTGAATGGAGAATGGTAGAAGATCTTAGAGCTGTTAATGATGCAGTTTATGGCAGGGCCCCAGTTTTGCCAAACCCATTCACTATCCTTTCTTCTGTCCCGCCAGATTCAAATTGGTTTACAGTTGTTGATTCGGCTGCACTGCTACATTTCCTAGCTGCCACAATGCCTCGAAAAACCAATTACAATGTGTTCAACAGACTGTTAAATATTTGGGACACGTTATCACACCAGGGGGCAGAAGGGTGAAAGCTATTTTAAAAGTTCCTAATCCAAACACCAAAGAACATATGTTGTCACTGCTAGGAATGGCAGGTTATTGTAGGTTATTGTAGAGTTTGGTTAACCTCTACGGGATCGGTGAGTGCACTAAACTGCAGACGACAAACTCCTGGCTGTCAAGACGATTGTTATTGTTGTTAATGATGTTATTCCTGAATCTTTCTCTTGGTGTGTGAGATTCACTGGTTCTGGGGACTGTGTGGTAGAATTGGGAGTGTTTGATAGCCACCTATGTAACAACGAGATGAATGACGATTGCCAAACATTTCAACAGGGATTTCGCAACAGCAGCTGGGAAATGTTCAGTAAGAGCACCTCAAGGACATGATTGGATTTGTAATCATACTGCTTACCCCTATTTAACTGGGGAGCATACTGCTTACCCCTATTTAACTGGAGGACCATACTGCTTACCCTTATTTAACTGGGGGACCATACTGCTTACCCCTATTTAACTGGAGGACCATACTGCTTACCCCTATTTAACTGGGGAGCATACTGCTTACCCCTATTTAACTGGAGGACCATACTGCTTACCCCTATTTAACTGGGGGACCATACTGCTTACCCTTATTTAACTGGGGGACCATACTGCTTACCCCTATTTAACTGGAGGACCATACAGCTTACCCTTATTTAACTGGAGGACCATACAGCTTACCCTTATTTAACTGGGGGACCATACTGCTTACCCTTATTTAACTGGGGGACCATACAGCTTACCCTTATTTAACTGGGGGAGGGGACAGCTTACCCTTATTTAACTGGGGACCATACTGCTTACCCTTATTTAACTGGGGACCATACTGCTTACCCTTATTTAACTGGGGACCATACTGCTTACCCTTATTTAACTGGAGGACCATACAGCTTACCCTTATTTAACTGGGGGACCATACTGCTTACCCTTATTTAACTGGGGGACCATACTGCTTACCCTTATTTAACTGGGGGACCATACTGACCTTACCCTTATTTAACTGGAGGACCATACTGCTTACCCTTATTTAACTGGGGGACCATACTGCTTACCCTTATTTAACTGGGGGACCATACTGCTTACCCTTATTTAACTGGGGGGACCATACTGCTTACCCTTATTTATTTAACTGGGGGACCATACTGCTTACCCTTATTTAACTGGGGGACCATACTGCTTACCCTTATTTAACTGGAGGACCATACTGCTTACCCTTATTTAACTGGAGGACCATACTGCTTACCCTTATTTAACTGGGGGACCATACTGCTTACCCTTATTTAACTGGGGGACCATACTGCTTACCCTTATTTAACTGGAGGACCATACAGCTTACCCTTATTTAACTGGGGGACCATACTGCTTACCCTATTTAACTGGAGGACCCCTTTATTTAACTGGGGGACCATACTGCTTACCCTTATTTAACTGGGGGACCATACTGCTTACCCTTATTTAACTGG
The DNA here is from genome assembly GCF_018296145.1 of Oncorhynchus tshawytscha. NCBI lineage: Eukaryota > Metazoa > Chordata > Actinopteri > Salmoniformes > Salmonidae > Oncorhynchus > Oncorhynchus tshawytscha. The sequence goes on from NC_056434.1 coordinate 64,579,864, forward strand.
GGGACCATACTGCTTACGCCTATTTAACTGGGGGACCATACTGCTTACCCCTATTTAACTGGGGGACCATAATGCTTACGCCTATTTAACTGGGGGACCTTACTGCTTACCCCTATTTAACTGGGGGACCATACTGCTTACCCCTATTTACCTGGGGGACCAAAACATGGTTTATGTGCTCAGCTGAGCTACACTTTAATGCCGAAGACCATAATGTTTGACCTGTAGCATACGTAGAAATGCGCTTGTTGTAGACAGAGGTTTGCTCTCACAAGGTTGTCTCAGTGGGAGTGGAATATTGGCTGAACATCCAGACTCTGTGGTGGCCAGGTGTTTCTCTCCTAAGCAAACACACTCTGAGAGCAATTACTTGCTGAGAAAGGATGCACTTTGCTGTCTTTGTTTGACCTAATCCTTAGCAGAAACGGGCAAGTTAGAACTGAACATGATGTGTGAAAGGTTGAAGGTATTAAACTCAGTTTCACAACGGATGAAATTTACATAGAATAATTGCTACATTTACATTTTTTTTTTAAATGTATTGTTAAGGAATTAACTACAGGGAGGATTGTAATGGGAATTTTTAATTGTATGTGTCCCCATAACTGAGGATGTGACTAACCTTGTGAAACTGTCCTATTATAATCCCGTTCTTGGGAGTATCATCCTGTGCTGCAAACCAGCTGCACCTGTGTTCTGTCCATTAACAGAAACCATGAAGACATGTCCAAATCCCTATTTTATAATATCCACCACAAGAGGTGGAGTTGGCGGGTAAGACCAGATGGGACCTGGGGGTCCTGAGAGAGAAAGGGGTCCTGAGTGTGAACCCTGCCCACGGGTTCTGGGCCCTGTCGCTGAGGGACGGCGGCCAGTACAGCGCCTGCACCATGCCCTGGACCCGTCTCACTCTGAAGAGGAGGCCCAGGAGGGTCAGAGTGTGTCTGGACTATGATGCGGGAGAGGTGACTTTCTATGACCCCACTGACATGTCACTCATCTATACATTCAGGGACAAGTTTAAAGAGCCATTGTTGCCCTACCTCTGTCCCTGTGTGAGTGACAGCGGCCGCAATGCTGAGCCACTAAAGATATGCCCTGCCAAAGTCTCATTGGTTCATGATGTTGGTGATAAAAGTTTTGTAGATTACAAGATGTATTTTTTAGAGGAGACATTGCTAAAGCATCCATATGTCTCACTATCTATTATTAACACAATGGATGTATATTGTCTATATGGATGTATATTTTTGGGGTATATGTGAATGGAATATAACAACTGTGAAAGGCCGTACCTATTCACTGACGAAATCCTAGGCGGGACAGCACGAAATGAGACGCAGAGACGTGACTTCAACAAAAAGAAGGAAACTGTATTGGGAGTTCCTCTTTCAACTCTTCCCCTCCCCCTCTGCCCCTTCAGTCAGGTCCTTAAGAGAGCACAAACAACCAGTCAATTGGCCTCCGGTGAGCTCATCAGTAGTGGCTGTACTGTGGCCCACCTCCAGGAGAGAGCGCAGTCGGACCACTTGATCCGGCTGTTCCCTCACACATCATTTGTCATATTTTCTAGCTGTGTTTCTCAACGGCAACAGAAACTAAACAGAAAAAGGGAATCATTTACTCAACATTAAGTGTTCACATTCTGTATGACTGGTTCTAAATGCTTCAGAATGATCATGCTCATAAATGTGTATAAATACATTTAAATACTTGTGTGATTTATGAATAACATTTATTCGTGTGTTATGAATGGTGTATTGTTTATTCATGAACATTATTAACGAAGTGTTTCCTGTCAACAGTGAGCTTTGTCAGCCAAGAGAGGTGAAGTGTTATTGGAGTGCTCCAAGACTCCCACTGATAATGCGACAGTCATGGTATGACATAAGACACCATTTCCTTATATGGAAGACATTTTAGACACCATTCTTTAACCCTGAAATCCACCCTTGTCAACACTGAGTGTATGCCGTGCCTGTCATTGTGTGGGTGTGTGTGTTCCTGTCTGAGCACACGACACAGTATAAAAGCAGAGGGGCTCTCTGCCCCTCCAACACTTTGAACCTCAGACTTATCCGCTGCTAAGAGAAGTCTTCGACTGAGACCAACAATGAGAGCCTACCTGGTCCTGCTTCTGCTGCTCCCTCTGTGCACAGGTACGTCACGCTTACTTACTCCACTTGGTGCGTTGAGTTCCTTGCCGAACATAGGTCCTCAACGAACTGCTTCCAACCCCTTTCTATCTCACAGACAAACTGCTTCCAATCCCTTTCTATCTCACGGACAAACTGCTTCCAACCCCTTTCTATCTCACAGACAAACTGCTTCCAACCCCTTTCTATCTCACGGACAAACTGCTTCCAACCCCTTTCTATCTCACAGACAAACTGCTTCCAACCCCTTTCTATCTCACGGACAAACTGCTTCCAACCCCTTTCTATCTCACAGACAAACTGCTTCCAACCCCTTTCTATCTCACGGACAAACTGCTTCCAACCCCTTTCTATCTCACGGACAAACTGCTTCCAACCCCTTTCTATCTCACAGACAAACTGCTTCCAACCCCTTTCTATCTCACGGACAAACTGCTTCCAACCCCTTTCTATCTCACAGACAAACTGCTTCCAACCCCTTTCTATCTCACGGACAAACTGCTTCCAACCCCTTTCTATCTCACAGACAAACTGCTTCCAACCCCTTTCTATCTCACAGACAAACTGCTTCCAACCCCTTTCTATCTCACAGACAAACTGCTTCCAACCCCTTTCTATCTCACGGACAAACTGCTTCCAACCCCTTTCTGCTCACAGACAAACTGCTTCCAACCCCTTTCTGCTCACAGACAAACTGCTTCCAACCCCTTTCTATCTCACAGACAAACTGCTTCCAACCCCTTTCTGCTCACAGACAAACTGCTTCCAACCCCTTCTATCTCACAGACAAACTGCTTCCAACCCCTTCTATCTCACAGACAAACTGCTTCCAACCCCCTTCTATCTCACAGTCGCTCTATCTTAATGCCTTGCTCTGTGAGGATGCAGGTGGAGGAGTAGATAAAGGTGGGCTTGGGCCTTTCTCTCTTGCGTTTAACTTGTGGGCTAAAGGTAAGTGTCTGTCTGTTGATCCACGCCATGCACGTTTCTTCTTAGAGCGTTGCCTAAAAAGCACCACTTCCTCCTCTTCATTTGTGCTTCAATAGGTTCTTGTTTTTGATCTCCCACTGTCAAATGTTGCTGATGGCCTCTGTCCAATGGATTCTAAGTAAGCTTTAGAGGCAGTGGTTGGTGAATGTTTGAGTGGTTCTGGACCGGTTCCGACACCAATTGTTGCGCTCTGTGAACGGCGCAGCATCCATTGCTGTGCACTTCATGAAATCTTTGGTTGTCCCACTTCACATGCCGCTCTCAGCTGAGATGCAGTATGTGAAATTTGACACCTCATTTTGCATAAGGCACGACATATCACATTTTCTGGCCGATCCAGACAAAGGATCGAGCTTCTCTGGCTGGGAACATCGCAGCTCCGGTCTCAACCAGACGGATTTAGAGCTCTCAACATGAAAAAAAAAACACTTTCTCATGGTCACAGAGGGACGATCACTTTGTGCTTAAAGCTGAAGTTGCAACGAGTCAGCAGGCATTTGAGCGGCGTCTCTGCGTCGCACAGAGTTCGTTGGGTAGAACTCACTCTGCCGTCAGTTATATGAAATGGTCCCAATTTTGTTCTGTCACCAAGTATGATCATATTTATTTTACAGTCATAAGAAAGGTGCAGTCTTATAGTAAGTCATTATGATTAATACTATATTTAGAAAGCATTTCAATCCCTATTCACACACTTTTATTGAAAATGAAAAAATACATGATTTTTCATTATTTCATATTTGTATAGTGTACTTGAGATTGTGTCCTCAAAAGTGACTACACCTCAGTAATTTCTAACTATTTATTTTTACCAGAAAGGTGATATTTTTATCTTTCTGACAGTATAAGTAATGCTAAAACCAATGTTCTCTTTTCCAGATGAGCCCTGTTTAGTACATCAAAATACAATACAGACAAACTACACATCCATATACACGTTAAAATACAGGTTGTTATTCACAGCAATAGATGAAAAGCGAAACACAATCATAAAAAACGGACAAATTCTTCAGTAAAAATATTTGCATGGTAGGTGTTCTTGAAGGCTTGAAAGCTTTCTCAAAGTTCCAATTTATGAATTGTTATATGATAATCCTGAGGTTGGCAATTTGGTCTCTGAAAGATCTACCACTTCTCCAGTGTTGGGGAGTAATCTGTTACATGTAAGGGTACCTGTAATCCCTTACATTACCAGCAAAAATATTGTATTTAGATTACAGATACTTTTGAAAAACTAGATAATTACTTTTACATTCACAAAGGATGTTTGCGGGGAAAAAAATCGGACACTTCTGTTTTCTCAAGGACATTCAAATCAGCATTGAAAAAAGGCGCAAATTTAAATTTGTTCCACCTGAGCGACTCAGAGAACACAAATCAGAGACCACTACAATGACACACCAAATGTGCTTGATGGATCGTGGGAAAAGAGCAAAATCCAAGCTATGTCTTCCAATAGTGCGACTGCTGTCGTTATCCAAAGATGATCCAACTTGAATAAACGCTTGGTAAGGGTAACAGCAGTGGTGTAGTCTACAGCGATACGGATATCACTTATTATTGATATCTACATAGCGCATTGATGTGAATCACACTGCTGCTCTCTCATTTAGCTATTTGCGCCTTACGGATTGTGGTTGTGGATGGCTGTTAACAAATTGAAATGTGTATTTGAACCCAACAATAGTTGAATTCAAAACGTTTAAGCTGCCTATAAATCATTGTTTTTGAAACCAGTGGACAGCCAGTGAAAAATGCGCTCTTCAACAGCTGCGTAGTGCAGATCCCATCCTATGGGGAAAAAGTAGGTATTTTATTGCTCATTCTAATTCAGGCTGGTAAAAAATAAAATCCATAGACGTAATGGACACATGCTCAAAAGACAATCTGTAGTTGCTACATCCATTTTTGGACTTATAAATTATATATATATATATATATCCATTGATTCTTGAATATAATTTATGTCTTATGAGCTTAGTTCATCTGTCACGCTCCATGAGAACCCAAAATATAAGCCTGTTTAACTCCATTGTTTGTAAACATTGTGAATGTAAACAAACACTGTATAGCCTCATAACATGGTTTAAATAATACTTGTGATATCATGGATGGTCAGTCCTTGCATCTATAGCTCTGTCTGTTAATCTGAGAGTGGTTACATTTCTCCAGGCCCATCACTCTTTACCAAAACAGAGGCGGGGAAGCCGTTTTGTTTTATCTGTGGACTTGCCCTTTAAACAGCTGCATATTGTCAAGATATCAAAGTGTCACCAACAAAAAGGTAACAATAGGCCTTCAGCAAATGTAGCATATGACATTCACTTTTCAAATGTAAATAGCACTTTTCAGTAGTGCTCAAAGTATGCCATTCCATGAGCGCAGCATTTATTTTTCAACTCGAATCAATGAGCCCAATCAGTCCTCCATGACAACAAAATCATAAACAGAGTAGGGCTGGCTAATAAGTCCTTAGTTTGGAGGTTATGCTCAGGTAAAACAATTTGGCTAATCTATACATCCATATTTCCAAGTCCTATTCTTGAAGATCAAAGGGTATAACATTTAGTGGAATGACTGGAATTCTGATAGACTTTGGCTTTTAATGTGAATATATAATGTAATCATATTATTATATGTCGTAGAAAGTTATGGATTAGAAGACGCCTAAATTACCAACCCATAAGGTAAAATTTAACATCTATCTATGGCCAGCTATGTAAACTTTAACATGGATTTATTCTGCAATAGATGTCGTTCAGTTGGTAACATACATTGTCTTCTTCTAATGCCGCTTAAGGGGAAAGTAATCTAAAAGTAACTTCATGTAATCAGATTACGTTACTGAGTCTGGGCAATCTAAAGGTGACGTTACTGATTACAATTTTGGACAGGTAACTAACGGATAACATTTAGAAAGTAACCTATCCAACTCTGCACTTCTCAAACCGGCCTAATATTCTGTTTTTCATCCACCGCCATCCTATAGTATAGGAAGATGTGGTTGTACACTTCCTGGTGTTGTCCAACATTATCATGAGGTAGCTTTTACACTCCCTTAGGTCTCCTTTCTTCTGTAAAGACACACAGACACACACACACAGCAGCTCGCATGCACACTCACATTACTGAATTCCTGCTCTGCATCATTCATAACCGTGCTGGCAAGGGATTGACGTACTTCCTCAGACCACATCATCATTCCATTACGTTTGTTGTCTCCAGTGATCTGTGAACCAGCCCAAAACATACCTTGGTCATTGATGACGTAACCCTGACCCTCTTCCCTCTTCCTTCCCTTGCCATAGCCGACTACAACATTGAATGTTACGGCGAGGACTTCCTGATGCTGAGGAACCAGCTCCTACAGTGCTCAAGCAGAACACAGCAGGCCTGCTACACCAGGAGTGAGTATCACCAGCAATAGTCCTTCACTTGTCTCCTGCTACACAAGCGCTGTGTTCATCTCTCTCTCATCAGCTCATTGGAGAGGAGAAAATGGGCCCTCCCCTCGGACTTCCTTCACCAATAACCTTTCGAAAGGGAGGCGAGCAATTCGGGAATGAGGACGGAGGAAACAAGGATTTGACAGCTAGTCACATTTTCAGACAGCCCAGGACTGAGCAATATGACTTGTCCTTGGCAAGGCTGGTTCTTTGGATCAATTGGCTGATCGATGACATTAACTCTCAGATGTGCCCATGATTACGTTGGATTGCATAATACAACAGTTAACACAACGTTTGGACCTTCAACAGACCTTCAATCAAATCCGTAGCCTAACAATAAGTCTTATAGAATAAAATGCTTTGTGAGAGTGAAATCCTTGGTCCTAGTAAATCTTCTGATAGAGACCTTCATCCTACGACATCTCCTAATGTTTTGTCTCCTCTACAGAGACTGGGGAGAAGGGCTGTGCTCGGCTGGAGTTCTGCTCTCGACCAGACTGGAAGTGCTGCTATAAGGACCGCTGCAATGCCTAGAGCTGATTCCAGGGGACACTAACTCCACGGCCCAGGACAGGCAGAGGACGAAGAGCTGTGATATCAGCCGACAGCGACTTGCTGTTTAGCACTTGGTGATTGAATGCGTTTGTATAAATAACGCGACAAAAATAACTTTAATTGGATGTAAAGTCACATGAAATAAAGTCCTACGCAATTGTAACCACCCATCTCGAGTCTGAAATGCTGCTACAGTATACATCATTTCATCAGTGTGTTGTTAAGCATAGAGAACTATTCAAGCAGGACTTACAGGGTCACTTTACTCAAGTTCTTTCAAATGTGGGATGCTGAATCATGCTGCTCATAGGGACACTCTTGCATTTTCCCCTTTGCGGTACAGACGGACAGAATTTTCTCCTGTGTGTGTGTGTGTGGTGCCTGGCAGTCTGTGGGTCTTTTTGTTATCTGTGTGGCAGTCAGTCGGCAAGATCTGCTGAATCAGAATGACACCACTCCTCGGTTTACCTAGTCTAATACCACAGAGAGCTCTGTCCACTGTTTACTCACAATGTCTAATACCACAGAGAGCTCTGTCCACTGTTTACTCACAATGTCTAATACCACAGAGAGCTCTGTCCACTGTTTACTCACAATGTCTAATACCACAGAGAGCTCTGTCCACTGTTTACTCACAATGTCTAATACCACAGAGACCTCTGTCCACTGTTTACTCACAATGTCTAATACCACAGAGACCTCTGTCCACTGTTTACTCACAATGTCTAATACCACAGAGAGCTCTGTCCACTGTTTACTCACAATGTCTAATACCACAGAGACCTCTGTCCACTGTTTACTCACAATGTCTAATACCACAGTCTAATACCACAGAGCTCTGTCCACTGTTTACTCACAATGTCTAATACCACAGAGAGCTCTGTCCACTGTTTACTCACAATGTCTAATACCACAGAGAGCTCTGTCCACTGTTTACTCACAATGTCTAATACCACAGAGACCTCTGTCCACTGTTTACTCACAATGTCTACCTCTGTCCACTGTTTACTCATACCACAGAGACTCTCCACTGTTTACTCACAATGTCTCCACTGTCCACTGTTTACTCACAATGTCTAATACCACAGAGACCTCACAATGTCTAATACCACCACTGTTTACTCACAATGTCTAATACCACAGAGACCTCTGTCCACTGTTTACTCACAATGTCTAATACCACAGAGACCTCTGTCCACTGTTTACTCACAATGTCTAATACCACAGAGACCTCTGTCCACTGTTTACTCACAATGTCTAATACCACAGAGACCTCTGTTTACCCACAGTCTAATACCACAGAGACCTCCGTTTACCCACAGTCTAATACCACAGAGACCTCTGTTTACCCACAGTCTAATACCACAGAGACCTCTGTTTACCCACAGTCTAATACCACAGAGTCCTCTGTTTACCCACAGTCTAATAGCACAGAGACCTCTGTTTACCCACAGTCTAATACCACAGAGACCTCTGTTTACCCACAGTCTAATACCACAGCCAGAGAACTGTCCACTTAACGGACACAACTAGAGACTGAAAGGTCCAGAATTGACTAGGGAAGACCGTTCACTATACAGACATACACATGGACGCATGCCCACATACACACTCAGCAGGTCAGGTATCAGAGGATTCAGATTGACACAAAACAATCTCGTCACAGTTTGGTTTTCAGGATCAGTGAGTTGTCGTCAGAGCTTGACAAAGTCCACATTTAATCCTTCCTCAAACATCTATGTCCCTGAGCCTGTTTCAGGGACATAGAGATGTTTGAGGAAGGATTAAAGGTGGACTTTGTCACGCTCCGACAGCAACTCAATGTTCCTGAAACACAACAGTGACTCAATGTAAACTGAAATTATGTATTGAAGCGAACCCTTTCATACCACAAAACATTCAGACCAAGATCAACACATAGATCAGTGGAAATACTCAAACATAAATGCTTCTCTCTGTTTTCAAATGTTTATTTGCATTTTTTTTTTAAATCTTCAGTATTTTTCTAGACAGATCGTGTGAAACATGTTTTTGTTGTTGTCGTCATTCATACAGTATCTCATCACCGTCAAATCATTTCAACATTTCATCAGTATCCCCGTCATCGTGCATGGTCATAACCATGTTTATTTTGAACATCACAAAAGGTTGTACATGTCTGTGCCCCCCCCTCCCCATACTCCTTTATGCCCTCCCCCATTCCAACCACGGTGTCACAGCTGTTTTGTTCAAGGAGTGTTGGTGAGACAACCCCAGCGTACCCATCTCCCGACCTCCCCCATCCCCACCCCAGGACACTTAGACATTCATTCACAAGGCTGAGGTTTCAGACCAGTCTGAACTCACGTCTCCCCTTCCCTTTTTCCTCTGTGTGTTTTGGATACTAGCCATCTAACTAATAAAAACATGATTCTATACAAGCCCTTCAGAAAATCGGCCCCTAAAAAATATGGTTGAATAGAAATAATGGCCCTCTACCTCTCAAAATCCTTAGATCCTTGTCAGGGCCCAGTACACGGGATGCCCTGGTGTCCAAATCCTCCACACCGTACTAATCCGCCCTATCTTAAAAAACATTTTGCCTCCCTTTAACCAACACAGGCAAAACCTACCAAACCCCCACCCCCGAACCCCCTCTCAACGTGGCCATTCGTCAAAGCAACACTCAGTACATAACGGCTGTAGGCCTCCGATTGGCAGACCACCAACCAAGTCTAGATGGGCGAGGTGATTGGCCATGAAAACGCTGTAAAAACAAAAGTGACAGAAAGCCGGTCCACTGTCCCCCACCATAACAACCTGTCATGGTAAGAAGAGCACATTTTGCGGGGAGACATTATTTCACACGGTATTGTACGTGGATGAGCTGGAGAGGAGTGTGCCCCCTAGTGGTAAAAGAAAGCAATGAAAAAATGGTTCAGAGGGTCTATCTCAAGATGAAGAGACCAGATATATACACACAGGCATACCATTATATACATAAAGTAGCCACAACTGAAAGTACAAAATGATTGAGTATGGGAGGGAAGATCTAGCAAGACCCCATGCCCCCCCACCACCACCACCACCACCCGGGAAAACTGCTTTCTAGCGTTCCGGAAAGACTCCAGATATCGTAAGGTACAAGTTATTTATAGATTGACGCCTGACATTGTACGGGGTTCAAAAAGTGTGTTCACGTTCCGTCCACTCAGCATTCTGGGACGGAAATCCCATGTTCACTACAACTACAGGACCACAGGAGGGAAAAAAAACGACAGGACAAACTACAGAGAAAGTCTACCTATAGTAAAGCATTCCCAGGAAGGGGGAAAACCCAGTTGATTTGCAAGAACAAAACAAATCTGGAAACGCTCATCATATAAAAAGAGAAAGAGGTTCTTTGTGGGCCAGCTGGAAGGCTACATTTCTGAGGCCAACACTAGAATAACATCAGTATAACATCGACACAAGCATGCACCTCGTGCACTTTCACTATGATTGATAATGTCTCTACCTCTCCACTACAACCCTGTCAATGCCACATTACCGACCTTAGGACACTATCACCGACAGGCACTTTACCTCCACAGTCCCGTGTTCACTACAACCACACCTTTCTACGCCACATACCTTTTTACACAGTCCTCTCTTGTCCTTCTGATAATGACAAACCTGGAAAATTACTATACTTCCGATCAAAGTCTTTACTGTGCATTGCCACATATGCCTTAGTCATGAGTATCCCTTCTATCGTCCTTCAACCTTCCTTGCTATAGAAAGCCTCCACTTTCTCTCCCTAGTCATGGATGGACAATTAAAAGGCAATCTCTCAATTCTCTATCCTCTACTTCCAGCCGATAAACAGAAGAGAGTCTCGCTCTCTCTCTAAATGTACCAGCACATTCCCACTGAAGGGAGACAGAGGGGGCTGTGTAGGAGACAGAGGGGGCTGTGTAGGAGACAGAGGGGGCTGTGTAGGAGACAGAGGGGGCTGTGTAGGAGACAGAGGGGGCTGTGTAGGAGACAGAGGGGGCTGTGTAGGAGACAGAGGGGGCTGTGTAGGAGACAGAGGGGCTGTGTAGAAGACAGAGAAGGCTGTGTAGAAGACAGAGGAGGCTGTGTAGAAGACAGAGGAGGCTGTGTAGAAGACAGAGGAGGCTGTGTAGAAGACAGAGGAGGCTGTGTAGAAGACAGAGGGGGCTGTGTAGGAGAGGGGCAGAGGGGGCTGTGTAGGAGACATAGAGGGCTGTGTAGAAGACAGGGGGGGCTGTGTAGAAGACAGAAGGGGCTCTCTGCCTCCCTCTGCTGGCTGTGTATTCCTGTGAGAGTGATCTAGTCCTGATTTCTGCAGAAAGGGGGGGATGAGCCAGAATGACACAATGTATAAAACGGCGGCTCGCAGACACTTAAGACTCTTTTTTTATTTTTGTTTATATTCTTTTTTTTTCTTCTAAAAAACATCTCAGTCCATTCCAGCAGAGAAGGAACAGTCCCCAGAATAAGATTTTAAAAGGTATACATCCAAAAGGGAAATAGAAATAAACAGAGAAAATGGTAGCATGTTATTGTAGGGCGAGCAGGTGAGAGTCTGCTGGGTACTGGTCGCTGGTGGTTCAGTGCGGTCATTGTGTCCATGGCCACAGGATGTCCTATGGCTCATTATGAACCTTTCTGGCCGTTACAACGAGGCTGGATGGATGAGTTCCCTGCAGGGACTCTGGTAGAGAGAACAGCTTATTGCCATGGAAAGGCAGTCTGCATGCATGTCAGCCCACACACACACACACACACACACACGCAGGTCTTGCGCAGCTAACCTTGTGGGGACATACAATTAAGTCCCATTCAAAATCCAATTTTCCTTAACCCCTAACCCTAACCTGTACCCTTACCTTAACCCTAAACCTAACCCTAGCTGCTAACCCTAAACCTAATTCTAACCCTGACACTAATTCTAACCTTAACCCCCACACACACAGCCCGGAGTGATGGAGTATGTTGTCATCAGCTGTATGTGATGGTGTGTTAATGGTTGTGTGTGGTCGCACATTATGCTATGGTGTGTTATTGCAGGTTGTTGCATTATCGAGTAAGGATTAGATGAGTATATACATTTCTATGGCAACATAGCCTAGACATGTGATCAATATTGAATAAGGGCTGGACTGAGGAGTGAGCATTAGCTGACACATACTTAACCGTATGAACCAGAACAACCAGAACATTCTCTCCTCACGCTCTCACAACGTCGGGTGATCATCTTTAAAAAACAACATAAGCCACTAACATCACTGCCTTGTCTCACGTACATCCGCCACTCTTCTCCGAATAACGCAGACATCAAAAAGAAACAAAAAGAAGAGCACGAAGACAAAACTAAAACTGAAAACCAAAAGAGACCTGAACAGAGATGGAATCCGCCCGAGAGACGCAGCGACATCGAGGCACCTCCAGGGGGGGGTGCTGAGCAGGAGAGAGGAGCGCTGGCTGCATCACAACTGAGGCTCTTCACGAGGGTGGGGTGAAAGGGCGGCCCTCGTCGCTAGGCGTGGCCGTGTCGTCGCTGGGTTCCAGGCTGTCCTTGAGGCTCAGCGTGCTGTCAGAGGGGGCGGGGTTAGCTCGGCGGGGGAGGGGTTTCCGGGGAGCTCTCCTGCCGTCCGTTGGTCGTGGGGGAGGTTGGCGTGGGGGGAGGTGTGACAAGAGCCACTCCCCCGCAGTGCGCCGCTGTGGGGTCAGAGGTCAGGTCGAGGACGGTGGGCGGGGCAGGGGTTGTGGTTGGCGGCGCGGCCGGCTCGGTGGGGGTGGGCGTCAGAGGCACCGCTGGGATGGCAGCACGGAGGATGGAGTTATGTAGGAGCCCCTCCCCTAGAGAGAGGGAGGAGTCACTGGGGACCAGTGAGGGGGTCTTCTCCACCAGACGCCACTGCATGACACTGGTATCCTTCCCGCCCGTGGACACCAGGTGACTGTCGTTGTGCATGAAGGTCACATTGGTCACGTGACTGCTGTGGGCGCTGTATTTGTGGCTAGGTGCCTGCGGAGGAAGGAGACATTATATTAGGATTTGAAGCAAATATTACAGTAGACTATACTACATACAGTATGTTTACCACAGGAGGTTGGTGGCACCTTAATTGGGGAGGAGGGGCTTGTCGTAATGGCTGGAGTGGAATGGAATAAATTACATCAAACACACGGTTTCCATGATTTGATGCCATTCGCTCTGTTCCAGCCATTATTATGAGCCGTCCTCCCCTCAGCAGCCTCCACAGATGTATACCAGGACAGTACTGTTGAGCAGTACGGGGACTAGAGTTCTTAGGGGCCAGGCTTACCTTGGGTCTGGCGCAGGGGTACTGGAAGAGGTGCACTTTGCAGAAGTCATCAGCCAGAGCGATCACCTTCCTGTTGTGGGACCTGATCAGAGCGTTGATGTCTGTACCATCGGAACCCTCAGGCCACACTCCTGGAAGACACACACACACACACACACACTGGTTGTTTTGCCCCGCTGTCATAGCAGTGGAACCTGCCCTGAACTTTAGCCTCTGTTACTAGCCAGCTATCAACCGGTACTCTACCCTGCACCTTAGAGACTGTTGCCATATGTGCATAGTCATTGAACGCGGGTCACTTTGATAGTGTTTACACACTGTTTTACCCACTTTATATGTAGATACTGTATTCTAGTCTAGTGTTATCCTATATAACTACTGCTGTACACAGATGTTCTATTCATGTACTGTCCCCACTGTCTATACACACACCATTATTTACATTTATACTTCAGGACTTTGACATGGCTCATTCTGATATCAGTATATTTCTTATTTCCTTTCTTACATTTTGGGGGATTAGCGTGTGTTGTTTTGTATTGTTAGGTATAACTTTTATTATCACACTGTCGGGAAGAAAATAAACACTTCACAACACCCGCGATATCATCTGCAGAATAAGTGTCCACAACCAATTTGATTCGACTTAGTGTCCTATCCACATGTTCGAGTACGTGAAGCCGTGTCAAAAAGCATACCACCAGGGGGCAGACCAACACCATAGGGGCCTTCATCCACGCTAACGTGCACAGTACACACTCCCTATCTTACCTTCTCTCTCTCTCACAGGGAGATACAGGCACATAGAAAATCTCTACTCTCCTGGGTCTGATCAGTTCCAGCCTAAGCGAGGGACAATCTACTGGCTGAGAACTGAGGAATCTGAAAGTCGAGAGAGAGAACTATTTTTCCAGCCCCCTAAAGAACTAAAATATGTGGAGTCGGGGGCTCTATGTTTTCCTGGGCCTGTCCCTCCCGAGACAGTGAGAGAAGAAAGGGGTGGGGAGCGATAGAAAGAGATGGACAGAGGGAGAACAAAGAAAGAGGGAGGGAGACCAATAAAGATGTGGGGAAACACTGCAGATACCACGACACGACATACTGCAGTAGGACAAAACCAGTAGGGAAACAGAGCAGGGTCAATTCGGGTAGAAGAGTTCAAATGGGAAGGACATGCGTTGGCTGTTTAGGCGCTGTTACAAACTTGCGTAATACGGATAAAAATAAAAATAAAAAATAAAAAAAGATTGAGAAAGAGAGCAGAGGAAGACAGGATGAATGAGGGAGGATGAAGAAAAAGAAAACAGGGAAAGGCAGAAAGTCAAGAGTGCGCAGGAACGAGTCCCAGACCGCACTTTCTGTTCAGTAGTAGGTCTCACACCCACAGAGGCTTTATACACCCACAGCAGTGAGCATAAAAACACACAGTCTACACAGATCCGGCATAGCACAGCCACGAACAGAGCCAAAGCATTCCCGCCATACCCCTATTGCCCAAGTCGATACTGACCGAAGACATGGTAGCCCAGCACACAGGTATAGGTGGTCCAGTCGATGTCCTTACACTCGGAACGGTTACGGATGTACTTGCAGCCGTTTGGAATGTCCCCTGCAAAGAGGATAGAACCGGGGCATAGGTTCAGGGGAATACTTCACCACCGCAGTAGGTTGTTAAAGAAAAAGCTTGTGAAAAAAATACATTTGTCTGAGTGCTAAACATCCCTACGTGGATCAGTAATTTAGCCCCATTCTCCATCAATGAAGCTGCTGCTGCGGCCTTACTAACGACATGAGACTCATTCGAAGGTGTGTTTACGCACAGTAGAGGATCTCGTAGTCTCCTGAGTTGGACATGATGAACTTGTTGTCGGGGGACCAGTCAAGATGTGTGATGTAGCTGGAATGGCCCTGTTAAAACCACACAGAGTCAGAAGGCTGAGTAGGTGATTTAGGAGGAGAGGTGAAACAGTTACATTCATGGAGCTGGCAGGCATGTACAGCGAAGGGCTAGCTTCGTTTGGCTAATCGTTTCAGAGGAGATTGTTGCCTTTATTAAAACTAGCCCACGCAGTGGTTAAGTGCACTATCCTGGGAGCGAGCTCCAGTCTTCCACCACAGCCCATTGGAGGAGACACTGTGTGTGTCTGTCCTCCCCCCCACACTCAAGACTCAGGGAGGGAATCTCTGTTTGCCTATCTTGGCACTTTGTTTGATTTCCTTCAGGTCTGCAGGCTTCCATCCAACACACAGACCCATGCAATCATATCATACACACACACACACGTCTCTGACATCCTGCCAAGTTAAGGCTAGTCACTCCACAGCTGCTGAGCTCACTTTCTCACACAAACGCATACAAATCTGAATCCCATACTGAACGAAACACACACACAGAAAATAATGTATTTATGTCTTTATGCATCTCCCTAATTATACATTATTATCCTAGGCACTTCCTTATCTGAACAAGAGGACTCATATACATATTTGCATGTGTCCCTAGAAATCCATACAACTAACTGCATCGTTATATACTTATACTGTATATCAGCGTGTCTCTCTGCTTTGCTGTGAATCTGTGGTTACAGACAGGGGCCCAGTCCTCTGCCAACGCCAATAAAACCTCAAACCAACCTTCCCACAATGTCTTTATTCCCTCTGGAGCCCTGAGCCTTTGAACCGTACCAATTGAGAATCTGGCTTTAATACTCTCTCATGCAACCCCAAGCTTGTTTTTCAAAAATCTAAAATGTAACTGCTGTGATTCTGATCTCTGCTCTGTTATTAAACTACCCAACCCGCATGCTCTGCTGTGGCTGCCAGGCTATGTACGGTAAGTTGCCTGGGGGTTAACATTGGTAACGTTTCGTTCCACAATAGGGTACCAAGACCATAGTGGTCAAGCACCAGAAGCAATGACCGTGACCACAACCTGAGCACCATGGTCCTGGGGGGGGGGGACATGAAAGAGGGACATGAAAGAGAAGTAGAAGAGTGAAGCGGGGGAGAAAGCGAGTCAGAGAGGCGGGAGCCACGAGTGAGAGACACTACATACAGGGAAAGAGAGAGGGAGAGAGACAACAGTGAAAGAGAAACAGAGAGATCGCAGACCGAGCAGCAGCCAAGCGGAGGCCAGAGGAGGTGTAAAACGACAGTGTGTTTAACAGTGGAGTGATTCACACTGGCCCTGTGGGTCTCCAGACTGCTGTAGAGATGGCCTGCTGGAGTCACAGCCCAGCGTTCTGATCACTCTCTGTACACCGCTACCTCTACCCTGCTGGAGTCACAGCCCAGCGTACTGATCACTCTCTGTACACCGCTACCTCTACCCTGCTGGAGTCACAGCCCAGCGTTCTGATCACTCTCTGTACACCGCTACCTCTACCCTGCTGGGGTCACAGCCCAGCGTTCTGATCACTCTCTGTACACCGCTACCTCTACCCTGCTGGAGTCACAGCCCAGCGTTCTGATCACTCTCTGTACACCGCTACCTCTACCCTGCTGGAGTCACAGCCCAGCGTTCTGATCACTCTCTGTACACCGCTACCTCTACCCTGCTGGAGTCACAGCCCAGCGTTCTGATCACTCTCTGTACACCGCTACCTCTACCCTGCTGGGGTCACAGCCCAGCGTACTGATCACTCTCTGTACACCGCTACCTCTACCCTGCTGGAGTCACAGCCCAGCGTTCTGATCACTCTCTGTACACCGCTACCTCTACCCTGCTGGAGTCACAGCCCAGCGTACTGATCACTCTCTGTACACCGCTACCTCTACCCTGCTGGAGTCACAGCCCAGCGTTCTGATCACTCTCTGTACACCGCTACCTCTACCCTGCTGGAGTCACAGCCCAGCGTTCTGATCACTCTCTGTACACCGCTACCTCTACCCTGCTGGAGTCACAGCCCAGCGTACTGATCACTCTCTGTACACCACTACCTCTACCCTGCTGGAGTCACAGCCCAGCATTCTGATCACTCTCTGTACACCGCTACCTCTACCCTGCTGGGGTCACAGCCCAGCGTTCTGATCACTCTCTGTACACCGCTACCTCTACCCTGCTGGAGTCACAGCCTAGCGTTCTGATAACTCTCTGTACACCGCTACCTCTACCCTGCTGGAGTCACAGCCCAGCGTTCTGATCACTCTCTGTACACCGCTACCTCTACCGTGCTGGGGTCACAGCACAGGGTACTGATCACTCTCTGTACACCGCTACCTCTACCCTGCTGGGGTCACAGCCCCGCGTACTGATCACTCTCTGTACACCGCTACCTGAACCCTGCTGGGGTCACAGCCCCGCGTACTGATCACTCTCTGTACACCGCTACCTCTACCCTGCTGGAGTCACAGCCCAGCGTACTGATCACTCTCTGTACACCGCTACCTCTACCCTGCTGGGGTCACAGCACAGCGTACTGATCACTCTCTGTACACCGCTACCTCTACCCTGCTGGAGTCACAGCCCAGAGTACTGATCACTCTCTGTACACCGCTACCTCTACCCTGCTGGAGTCACAGCCCAGCGTACTGATCACTCTCTGTACACCGCTACCTCTACCCTGCTGGGGTCACAGCACAGCGTACTGATCACTCTCTGTACACCGCTACCTCTACCCTGCTGGAGTCACAGCCCAGCGTACTGATCACTCTCTGTACACCGCTACCTCTACCCTGCTGGGGTCACAGCCCCGCGTTCTGATCACTCTCTGTACACCGCTACCTCTACCCTGCTGGGGTCACAGCACAGGGTACTGATCACTCTCTGTACACCGCTACCTGAACCCTGCTGGGGTCACAGCACAGCGTACTGATCACTCTCTGTACACCGCTACCTCTACCCTGCTGGGGTCACAGCACAGGGTACTGATCACTCTCTGTACACCGCTACCTCTACCCTGCTGGGGTCACAGCCCCACGTACTGATCACTCTCTGTACACCGCTACCTGAACCCTGCTGGGGTCACAGCCCCGCGTACTGATCACTCTCTGTACACCGCTACCTCTACCCTGCTGGGGTCACAGCACAGTGTACTGATCACTCTCTGTACACCGCTACCTCTACCCTGCTGGGGTCACAGCACAGCGTACTGATCACTGTCTGTACACCGCTACCTCTACCCTGCTGGGATCTCGGTGTCGGTCTCGCTCTTTCTCGGAGCATCCCGACGGTGCCAAGGCAATGCAAAATGTATTAATAATTCATACTCTCTCTCCCTCTCGGTTTCTCTCCTGTTGCTTTTCCTGTGATTAATACACGCTGAAAGCACTGATCATATCCACCTCTCCAGCTGCAGGGAGACAAGCACTCCCCAGGGCCCCCCCCACACACACACATATCATTCAACACACCACAGCAGTCTGCATAACTCACGTTGATGAAATGCCTTTACTATGGCTATATTTCTAAGCTAAAGGCCTCTTCCATGCTGGGTGCTGAACTGTTCCCTTCACTGTCATCACAGATTCACAGAGGAGATCAAATATACAGTCAGTAGACAAAGACAGAGTCTCTTTGAGGAAAATTATCTTCCCACATGCATATAGGCACACACACACACACACACACACACACACACAAATGGTGCTGTACTCACAATGCACTTCCCACATCTGGTGTACTTGCGGCCTTTCTCCGACACGGTGTGGAGGTAAATGAAGTTGTCATGTGATCCCACTGCCAGCAGGGTGCCATCTGAGGAGGGAGTGAGAACAGGATTGTGGGTAAATGATCCACCCGCGTTCTATTATCCTCCGCAGGCGTGTGTTGAATGAACAGCGCTTCATTCAACACGTGACTGTGTGCAAGACCAGCTCCACCCACCTACGGAGAAGCGCATGACTGACAGCTGCTCGTTGCCGTCTGTGTGAATGGCCACCAGGTCTCTGGTCTCTGCATCCAGAGCGTACCACCTGGGACACGCAGGGGGAGAACAACACAAGAGGATTCGTAAGAATGGACTTTCCCCGTACAGGAGGAGAGATGGGACAGATAAGACACTAATGTCCTTCAGAGTTAGAGATGGGATCCAGCTGAACTTACTTTCCTGAGTGAGTACCGATGGCCACAACAGCACCACTGGGGTGAAAGTCCGCACAGTGGCCATGCTCCTGAGAGAAAGAAAGAGCAAGGGAGAGAGAGAGAGAGAGAGAGATACATTTCAAACATACATTTATTTTGTGTAAGGCCTGATTCCCAACTTGAGATGTCTTTGCATCTCAACGAAAAACTTGGATCAACATTTCAATTATTGTCTGTTAATAAAATCAAAAGGGTAGTGGATGAGCGTGGATCCTTAATCTGCCGTATAGAATAGTTCCCGAAAGGGAGATACTGGTTCTTACATCCAGGAGCCTGGTCCATTCCAGGGAGTGGTCCACAGAGTTCCACAGGCACACCTGCCTGTCCTGGGCACAGGTTAGGAACAGATCCTTGAAGGGGTGCGACGCCAGCCCCCATAGCTCGTCTGTGTGTCCCTGGGGCAAAAGGTCAGAGGTTAGAAAATATTGCTGATGGGGGTTATGCTTCCGTTTTGACCAAAGTGACTGAAGTACTTAACACGACCTACTGACCTAATATGTAAAAACATATTCTGTATATTGCCCATTTAAAGTGAGACTCAAAACCCATAACTCCAGCGTTTACAATGCAAGCGCCCTGCTCGAAACACACCACCACAAATCTCCAACGGGGCTAGCGCGCCTCAGAAGACAGAAGAGGGTGGGAGCAGTTGGCTCCCACCCTCAAAAGACGGGAGAAATACCTCCGCCCGGCTCTTAATACAGCATTCAAATCACTGGGAAAAAATGAAGCCAGTTATACAACACGGGCTCTCTGGAAAATAGCAGCGTCTCACCCGCTCTGCTCTCTCTCACAGGGAGGAAACGATTGGGAAAGCAGCTAGTGAGGGGGCCGACACGGGCATTCTTACAACAGGGCTGATTTAGCAGGGCCCTGCAGTCCTGAGATGCCTTTAGCTGTGTAGCTGACCCCCCGGGACGAGAGAGAGGACGAGAGAGAGAGAGAGAGGACGAGAGAGAGAGAGAGAGGACGAGAGAGAGAGAGAGAGAGAGCGAGGACGAGAGAGAGACAGAGAGAGAGAGGACGAGAGAGAGACAGAGAGAGAGAGAGGACGAGAGAGAGAGAGAGAACGAGAGGACGAGAGAGGACAAGAGAGCGAGAGAGGACGAGAGAGAGAGAGAGAGAGAGGACGAGAGAGAGAGAGAGAGGACGAGAGAGAGAGAGAGAGGACGAGAGAGAGGGAGAGAGGATGAGAGAGAGAGAGAGAGAGAGGACGAGAGAGAGAGAGGACGAGAGAGAGACAGAGAGAGAGAGAGAGGACGAGAGGGAGACAGAGAGAGAGAGGACGAGAGAGAGAGGACGAGAGAGAGACAGAGAGAGAGAGGACGAGAGAGAGAGAGAGAGAGAGAAAGGATGAGAGAGAGAGAGAGGACGAGAGAGAGAGAGAGGACGAGAGAGAGAGAGACAGAGGATGAGAGAGAGACAGAGAGGACGAGAGAGAGACAGAGAGAGAGAGGATGAGAGAGAGACAGAGAGAGAGGATGAGAGAGAGAGAGAGAGAGAGAGAGAGAGAGAGAGGACGAGAGAGAGATAGGACGAGAGAGAGAGAGAGAGAGAGAGGACGAGAGAGAGTGGACGAGAGAGAGAGAGAGAGAGAGAGAGGATGAGAGAGAGTGGACGAGAGACAGAGAGAGAGAGGATGAGAAAGACAGAGAGAGAGAGGACGAGAGAGAGAGAGAGGACGAGGGAGAGAGAGAGAGAGGACGAGAGAGAGAGAGAGAGAGAGAGAGGACGAGAGAGAGAGAGA